>NC_141696.1:1140929732-1141194732 GCF_964263255.1 Lissotriton vulgaris | reverse complement strand
GCGCATGTGCGCAGTCCACGCAGGCGTGACCTAAAAATCATATCTTTGACTCGACTTGTGGATATTTGAAATTGAAACAAACAAAGATACACTCTAGGCACAGGTGGTTTTGCCCTGCAGTGATTTTGCCACCCCCTCCTCTTTTGCCCAATCCTTTTATTAAAGGGGTACAACCTACCCCATGCCCGATTCTTTTTTCCTTACAGGGTATACCACTTCACGTCAACACTCCGGCTTACTCTTGCCAGGCCATCGTTGCATTTGCCAATTGCATCTGCACTTTGTTTAATTACATGGTATAGTGCAGGTGGTAATATATCCGCCAGCCCCAATGATATGGCATGAGGGCCATCCACCAGTTGACTGATCTCTATGGAGCAACAGCAGTGAGCCATTGTTTATTAACAAATGATGTGAGACCTGTCTTTTGAACTGTTGCCTTGGCCCATTTTCACTTTGAACACCATCATACTACCTGTGTGTATTCCATCTCACTATTTGCTTGTCCCATCATGGCCCCTGTGTGTCAGTCCCACCAACTCCTCATTCAGTGCATCTTATGTCTCTCACCTGGTCAATTCCTTGTTCTCCAAGTGAGCCTCCCTAAATTCCTGTCATTACCTGCTGGACTCAGTGTTGTCCTATCCTTGCAGTTTCAGTACTGCAACATTCTAAACTTTATGTCTCTTCCATCTAGAAGATATTTAAACGGTCTTGCCTACACTAGTTAATCAGTAGCCTATGCAGTAATACAAGGCAAGTGTAATCATTTCATAAACACTGGCTTCTTTCACCCCACACATCTTCCACCAGTTGAATGATGAATGGCAATTCCAGGCAAGTATCCAATTGTCCTTCAAGTGCTCATCAGTCAAGACAAGCACCAGCAGGATGGTGAGAGACTGCTACTTTCCCACATCCTAGATGACAACAAACTTGGCATCGCACAATACCACTTCCAGGGACTGCAGGGCAGGCACTTTCTGTACACAGAAACCAAGGATACACCTCATAATGCCACCCACTCCTCCAAGGCACCTGTCAATCTGCACCCTCTCTCTCTCGTGTGTTTATCTCTGGTGTACTCTCGTGGACGGACGCGTTCAACTTTGGATGCAAGCCTCTAGAATACCTGAGCCTATAGCCAGCCCCCACCAACTCGCTATACCCAAAGGAATTGTATTGGCTTTGCCAGGGTAGACGTACCCTGGAAGCAGGACTTCTTCTGCAAGCAGCAGTCAGTAGATGTGCCATTTTTAAAATAGGGAAAAGATCTGAGACGCACGCTGTAAGTATAGGAGGGGGGGTTATAGTTGACTATATGCATCTCTGGACCCTAATGGAGCAACATCAACACTTGGACCTCATGCAACTTGTTGGGACTATTACTATTAACAGAATGCAACGTGCAGCGAAAGGTACCACCCACCCTCCCCCGCTCCCAACATATCTCAAGGGCCCAACCCGGCAGTTACAGCCCAGAACAGTTAACACATGAGCAGAAACAGGTCCCTACTAGGCAACCCCGTCCTATTCAATGATATTGCACTTCATGGCCATGGCCTAAGTGCAAAGGCTGTCAGATACTAACTCAATGAGCATACGGTCATTTGTAACCACAGTTCTGCACATTAGATAGCTCCTCTTTTTACCTCTTTGCTCAAATCCTACTCACCACAACACTCCTCTCTTTCTGTAATCATCAGTGCCAGCTTCCTAAGAAAACTGTGATAATCTTTATTTTGCACCTGAATTACATCACTCATCATTTGATATTGAATTGATGCATAATGATGCATCTGTTGTGTGTCTATGTATTGTGTTACAAAGTATTGGTCATGGTAAGATCGAAATGTATACATCTCACACAACATGTTTTTCACCATTCACCCCAAAACATTGGCATTAAAGATAGGACAGACGCACATGTTGACAGGTGTAATGACTGTTTATTTTCAAACCGCATTTTAAATAAAGGGACAATTAATCATTGTCGGGAAAGATGCATGATCTGGAAATAAAAATAAATACTGGGCTATGTTACAGCAGAGAAATAATCTGGGAAGGAGACAGTAACATCATGGCCGGGAAGTAACAAAGAGGACCTGAAAAGAGAGGGAAAAAAATAAATGTGTGCCAGTGCCTCAGTCTTCTGGTACCAGCCCGTCAGGAGTCATGCTTCCATTGTCCTCAAGTTGCTGACCATCCCCGCGAGTAGTGACTGTTGTCACCTGCACCACATTTGTCACTGATAAGGGGGAAGAGGTACTTGGGTGTAGCACCTCCACCTGGGGTTGAAGGGTGACTGGAGAGATGCCACTGAGGACATCCACTGACGGGGAAGCATGGGGGGGTTTGAGTGAGGACAGCGCTGCAGTGAAGGAGGACAGCACGGACATCATGTCTTTGTGCTGGGCTGCAAGCTGATTCCCAAGCTGGTCAAAGCACTCTCTCACTGAGTTACTGTGATCCGCTAAGGCTTTCATTATAGCTTGCTGCCCAGCACACACAGAACGCAACTGCCTGCTAAGCTCCTCAAAACTTGCAAGGACAGGAGCAGTTGTGGAGGTTCCGGGGGAGCAGGAAACAGCCTCCTGCTTCCTGACTTTAGTGGAAAAAGCAGAGTTGGAACAAGAAGGAGGGGAAAGCGAGGTGGCAGGTGGGGAAGGAGATGAGTTAGCCTCTCCAAGTGACCCCAGACTTTTCCGCAGCGGTTCCTCTCCAGTTGAGTGTTCCAAGGATGGGCAAGTATTTTCAATAACATCTCGCTCAGTGTCAGTCCGTGGGTCTTCTGAGGAGGTTGATATTCTCTTCCTTTTGGGTGGCAAGAGCTCCTCATTGTCCGCATCCTCAGATGTATCTATCCATCTTTGGGCGGACACGCTCTTCTGCCAGGACAGTGGGGAGTCAGATTCTTCTGCTCTACCAGTACCTTCTGGGAGAACAAGAAAGCGACAGGTCAGTAGCCTTCCTATTGTGAGCACAAAGGTTGATAAAGCACTAAAATGTCAAGACGGCGTACTGCTTACCCTTAAACCATCTGTGTTAGCCTCATCATGCCTACATGACAACTCTACAGGGAATTCCACCAACAAAGACTGTGCATTGGAATGTAGTTGCATGCACTGGGGACAGCCTGGCCATGTCTTTGCTACACATTAATCACTGCATGGTACATCAAGTGCTGAAGGCAAGACAGTGATAGACGAACATGGAATACTCAGACTATATTCGTCCATGCACTGGGACCATTCCAAGGTTTGCATACTTTGTATTCTTTATGAATTAGAATGTAACACTAAAAACAAATGTCACGTTTTAAGTACATAAACAATGATGGTGCATAATAATGAGACTTTGCCTAGCCCTTGGTGCTGGTAAGTTCCAATTCTATTAAGGACTCGGAGGCGAGGATTATGCCTTTCTTCCTTCGCTTTCTTTGCATAAACAGCAGCAAGAAAAACCCCAAACAACTACATTTTCCATGAACAGGAGGGAAAGAAAAGAGTCACAATGTTAGTCCTTCGTCGCTCTCCGCACTCCAGCAGCTCCCATCATGCCTTGCAGCTGCTTCCTCTTCCTCTTTCTTTGCTCAAAGCCCATGCTCCAGTCACATTATGCATCCTGTTTATTTCCGTCATTCTCTGCAAAATACGCAGTGTCAGATATCAACCGTACACACCGATGAGTGTAAGACACATGGCAAGAGAACATTACAATCACTATCAAACATAGCCAGTAGGTAACTCCATAAATGAATTACTTACATTCCGTACGGGGAGGGTCCACTTCCTCGAAGTCATTGGGGGGAATAATCCTAGCCTCCGAGTCCTTAATAGAATTGGAACTTACCAGCACCAGGGGCTAGGCAAATTCTCATTCTATGGCAGGACCGGAGGCTTCAGATTATGCCAGTTCAAAGCTTATCGACAACTAGCCGAGCAACTTCCAACACTGGCTTGAAATAGAACCTCTTCAAAAGTGGAGTCTGAGGACCAATCGGCCGCCCTCATCAAATCCTCCAACCTAGCCCCAAGAGTAAAAGCTTTGGAGGCCATCGCTCCTCTCGCCGAGTGAGCACCAAACTGCTTGGTATCAATCCCCACCTCCTGCATCACCCAACGCACCCACCTGGCTATAGTTGGGGAAGAGACTGCCTTATACGGTTTACGTAGGGCAATAAGCAATTGTCTTTCGCCTGGAGGACGAGTGTCTTCTGTCAAATCTTCATAGGCACAGAGGCACTGTACCACACAAAGTTTAGGGGAATCCTGAAAGGCCGGGTACGAGATCACTCTCGACAGGGACTTTGTCCGCCTACTCACTGTGAAAGACACCCCATCAGGGGTGAAAACTCTAGCAGTGATGTCCAATGCTCGCACGTCTGAAACCCGCCTGCAAGATAACAGGCACAACAGCACAGCCAACTTAGCCGTGAGCTCTTTGCGAGACAAAAAACGATTCGGCTGCCAGGACAAAAACAAGTTCAGAACCCTGTTCACGCCCCAGAGGACGGAGTAACATGGCTCAGGTGGCAATGAGAGGCAAATCCCTCTCAGGAGCCGACACACCAAAGGGTGCTCCCCAACCGGGGAACCATGGACCAGCTCGTGCCCGGCCGAGATAGCGGAGCGGAAAGTGTTGACCGTCCGATAGGCAAGGCCGTCCTCCGCTAACCCGGCCAAGAAGTTAATAACTTTATCTACGTCTGTCCCCACGGATCAAAACCTCCTCGCATTCACCAGCGACGCCATCTATGCCAAGCTGACCAGTATCTCCTGGTCGTGCTATCGGCCCATGCCTTGGAGAGCAAGTCCTCTGCCTTTCCCGAAAGGCCTGGGAGTGTCCAGCGACGCCGGAGATCCTCCAAGCCATCAGACGCAGGGACCCCCTCCTGGACTAGCTGGTGGGGAGCCCCCTCCGGACTGAGCAGAATGCGAGGAGAGTGGGGGAGTAGGATTGGAGAATCCCAGGAAAAGTTCCAGTAAAACTGGAAACCAAACCGGAGACCTCCACCATGGGGTGATCAGGACCACGTCTGCCAACTGTCGGCATAGCAACGCCGACACTTGCGTTATCATTGAAAACGAGGGAAACGCACATCCGTGCTCGCCCGACCAGTCCTGGAGGAAAGCATCAGTCGCCTCCGCCAACGGATCCAGTCACCAACTGATGAACCTCGGAAGTTGATGGTCCAGGCGCGAAGCGAACAGGTCCACGAGAAGGGGCCCCACCTGTCCGCCAGCCAGGAGAACACCAGAGGATCCAACTTCCATACACTGGCGTCCAGAAGGTGCCGGGAGTGCCAATCGGCCACCTCGTTCTGACGACCCAGCAAGTACTCCGCCGTGACCGACACCTGTCGATCCAGGCAAGAGTGCCAAAAGTCCTTGGCAAGGTCCGCTAGCATTTTGGACCTGGTCCCCCCAGGTGATTGATATAACGGACCGCTGATACGTTGTCCATCCGGAGAAGGACGCAAGACTGAACTCTGTCCTTCATCCAACACTGGACTGCAAAGGAGCCTGCTAGCAACTCCAAACAGTTGATATGGAAGGACTTCTCGTGGGCCGACCAGGCGCCTCCTGTGGAAAATTCTCCACACCTGGCCCCCCTGCCAGAACGACTGGCGTACGACTCGATAAGGACATCCGGCGCGGAGCCGAAAATCGCACGGTCATTCCAGGCCTCCATGTGCGTTAGCCACCACCGCATCTCCCTCACTTCCTCAGACAATGGAACATCTGAGAGTATGTCAGACCCTTCCTGAGGTATTACGCCTTCAGGGGCTGCATGGCCCGGTAATGAAGAGGGCCCGAGAAAATGGCCTGAATCGAAGAGGACAGGAGACACACCAAAGGTGCAAAATGGCGCAGTGACCAGTGAGTCTTCGCCAGAGTCGGACGCAACTCGTGCCGGATCTTCGCCATCTTTCGAGCAGAAAGGCTCAACGTGGATGACACCGAGTCGACGGTGAACCCCAAAAAGGTTGCACACTGTGTGGGGACGAGAAGAGACTTCTCATTGATCACGAAGCCCAGACCCTGAAGCAGGTTGACCGCCACCTGAAGCTGGGACGAGAGCTGCTTTGGACACTGGCCCATGAAGAGCAGGTCGTCCAGGTATACGATCATCCGGATACCTCGAGCTCGCAAAGCCTCCACCGCCGGGCGCAACACCTTTGTGAAACACCACGGCGCCGAGGATAGCCCGAAAGGTAGCGTGGTGAACTCGTAGACCTGACCGTCCCATTTGAACTAGAGGAAACGACGGTGGGGAGGGAAAACTGGCACCGCCAAGTAGGCGTCTTTTTGCCAAGCACCCTCCAACCCGCAAGATCGCTGAGGGCAGCACACTCACCTCTTCCAGCACCTTGTTCTGTCGTCTCTGGCCGCCGCGGTCCCGGAATCGCTGACCCCGGGTCGGGTAGAAGTTGTTGAAGCAGGTACCATCCTGCGCCTGCCTGCGGCCGGAGCCTTTCCCCCGATCGGAGGGGTTGCCACGGCCGAACGAGCGGCCCCTGCCACGTACGGCCCTCTCAAAAACCCAAGGGGCAAAAACATTTTTGATATTGGACTGCGCCCTGTCCAAGGATGTGAATGTGGCGACGAACTTCCCAAGTTCCTTGATGAAGCGGCCCCTGAACAGGCCCCTTGGGCCACAGCGCCGGCTTCTGAAGAAGCGAGGTCACCCAACTTAGGGTAAATTTTTATCAACAGCGACCTCCTCCTCTCGGTAGAGAGGGCACAATTCGCATTACCGAGGAAGATAATGGCCTGCTGAGCCCAATTGGACAGGACCTCCGGGGAAATAAGATCCCCCGTGACTTTGGCTTCCTCGGCCATATCCAGAATTTTGGTCGTAGGACCTACCGCGTCTAACAACTTGTCCTGGCATGTGCGCCAGGACCCGTCGATACCCTTTTGAGGATCTCTGACAAACTTCGCCAGGAATGTCGCCATCTTAGGGTCGATGTCCGGCATCAACGCCACCTTGCCCTCTAGGGTGGGCCGAGGGCACTCCGCCCTAAGGTGGTTGCGTGCGTCCTTTTCCACTGGCTTGCGCAAACGGTCAGCCACGTATTGGGCCACCTTGTCGCCGGGAACCCAGTCCGAAGACCGGGGGTGGACGATATCTTCCGGGTCCAACATGTCCGAAGACCCGCAGAGGAGGTGGCCTGGGACGGGAGCCACGACCTCGAGGAGCAGGCCTCCTCATCCGTGTCCGGGGAATCCCATTGTCCTGGGGTTCTGGAGACATGGTACGCAGGGTCGGGGGGGGGGGCGGAGCCTCCGCGGGTACGGGAGGAGGTTGGGACCCCTCATGCGCCATGAAGGCGCTTTTGACCCGGGCGAAAGCCTCTGAGTCAACCCCCTCAGTACAGGGCTTTTTAGGAGGAGGGGGAGTGGGTGAAGACGCAGAGGCCGGGGCTGGGGCCGGCGCAGGAATCAGGGCTGCCAACTTGGAGTAAGCCTCGTCCAACCGGGCCGTGAGGCGCTGCTCCAGGGGCACCATGGCTTGGTCTACTGCCCTATAAATTGAATCATCCACCGGTTGGTAGAAGTCCTCATCCCAAGAGGCATAACTGAGAGGGTCATCCTCTGCGTACTGCCCGTGTTCCCCCTGCATCATAAGTGAAATTAGGCTCTGTCAGGAAGGGAAGTGCAACACAGCTAGTAAACATGGGCCCTAACAGGCACTAAATATAAGCTATGAGGGAGCCCAAACTATAAGGGGGGCACCAAGGCACAATTCACGGGCACAAGCCTCGGGAACGCTGCAGCCCTTTAAGGTCACAGGGCGCTATCCCGGCAAAGCGTCCCCAGCAAACCGGCGCTAATTACAACCCCGCAGGGTGTCAACGTAGGAACAAAAATACAACCCTTTCCGGGCGTTCAACATATGGGGAAAATCGTACCAATTACCACCCCGCAGGGTGTCAGGCTGGGAGGCAGAGGGGCACCGCAAACAGCCTATAGACAAAATGCGCCGAAAAACGCTTCAAAAAGCGCCCCTCAGGCGCGCTAGCCACAGATGAAGCTCGCCCCCTAGCGGTGGAAAGCGCACACCGCACCTACCACTGGGACCAGGTCGCGTGAGGAGCGCTGAAAAGCGTCCCGCGATCACCAGGGGACTCTGCAGAATGGAAAATGGTCAGCGCTTGCCCCAAACACAAAACGCTACCCACACAGTCCCAAAATAATCAGAGAGAAAGCCAAAAACCACTTAACTTGCTGCTTAGCAGCGAAGAAAGAGGAAGAGGAAGCAGCTGTAAGGCATGATGGGAGCTGCTGGAGTGCGGAGAGCGGCGAAGGACTAACATTGTGACTCTTTTCTTTCCCTACTCTTCATGGGAAATGTAGTTGTTTGTAGTTTTTCTTGCTTTTGTTTGTGCAAATAAAGCGAAGGAAGAAAGGCCTAATCCGAAGCCTCCGGTCCTGCCATAGAATTCATAACTCCATTGTTGATGTGCTACACTGTTACACTGTGAGGCATCTACAGGTTAAGCTGTGCTAGGGTCGGGTAACCGTGTGCATGGCACTGCAGTAATACTCGTGGAAGCTGCTATATTAAGTGAGCGATTTTTAAGTGTGTTTACAGAAACAGGCGTTATTCAGTATATACACTATATTTTAAATGCCAAAGTAAATATCTTTATGTACGCACCAGGCAAAAACATCATCTACCATTTCTATTTTATATCTGTGAAAAGAATCAGACTTTGCCAAAGTGCAACATACACAGCATGCCCAACTATTTTCTAAAAATGGTAAATTCAGGGTCTGTTTGATGAATGAATGAGGCGCTTAGTTGCATGCGAGTGTGAATACAGAGCCATTAGTGCCGGAATACAATGTTGTAAAGAAGAAGGGTGACAATTGGGGTAAATTAAAATTGTGCTTGATTTTAAAATATCTAGATTACAGCCATTAATATGAATACCGAACTGATAAACAATGGAAATTCTTCTCCTCATTCCTATTTACACAGATTTCCCCCCTCTTTTAGCCATTTATAGGTTATAAATATGGAGTAGATGTGTCCTGTTTGACTTTATGCATACAAGCCTTCCAGTCAAAAGAGGTAATAAAATAAATCAAACAATGAATTCATTATTTAATGAATTTGATTAAAAACAGAGACCCAACTGTGGATGATAACACTGGCTTAAAAGAATAGGGTTAACCTCCTCAATGGGCTTTACTTGTATTTTGCCTGGTAATGGTTGGTTCCTGGATAGAATCGCAAGTAGTACCACAACTATAAAAAAAAAATGTAAAAATAAAAACCTGGAGTCTGCTATAAATGATTTCTAAATTCTTTGTCTCGTGAAAATTATACAACACAGCATACCAGACATAAAAATTATTACAAGATGGGAGCTTGGCTTGGACAGCAGTGGTAATGGCCGCCTGATCGTCGCTTGGAGCAAGGAGGAGCATTTTTTTTGTCGATCTGGAGCCACAGTGAGCGTACAGAGGTGGGGATACAGGATTTCCCACTGTAAAAGATTGTGGCGCTGGATGTGCCAGGAGGAACAAGTGATTATAGTCCTGGCTGCCTGAAAATTAAAGATGAAGTTGGCGGGTCTGCCCGTCTCGGACTCAACAAAATGGTGGAGACCGGGAGGGTCGAGAACCGAAGGAGAGTCGTAGGGCGATGAGGCTGTGCTGATACGACAAAAGCCCGGCTTCGCCGCGCAGCAATCCCTGAGACTGAAGGTGGGTGACTATAGCGATGCACACCTTGCAGCCAAATCAGATCTGCCTGACCCTGCAATGGCGCGTCTATGACCCACTCAGTTTCACAAAGTTTCATCCCCCAAGGCACCGTAGACACAAAAGCGGAACTCAGAGAGTAGTGCTTGGAATCCTGCCTGATGCTGATCCTACCTTTGCCAGAAGAAAGTGAACCAAGACGTGTAGAGGAGATTCCCTCCGTAGGTGGTGCCTGTTCCTAAAATGGCGGAGATGTTTACTTGATCAGTGGGAGATGAAGAGTGTGCCCGAGCCTTTGCGAGCGATCCCCTGCCATCACTCCATTGTGCTACCTTCTCCCCAGACGCAGGGCGGCTCTCTTGGAGGTAGAGCATACCCGCCAATTGAAGCTCAGCGCTCTGGAGACACCAGCGGTTTCCTCATGTGTTGGGTAGTCATCTGAGAGGCTGTTTGAAGCTGGCAGATTGCTAGACTAGTGCTGAACTCGGGCTGCTGCCAACGGATTGGTTGCCTGTGAGGCGAATGGACCATTCAATATATTTTTGCCAGAATTGCCAATAACAGAATTACCAATAACTCCATATCAGTATTGCCATACCAGTATTACCATTACTGTCCGAACCGCCATTAACTCCATACCAATACCTGCCCGCACCCACTGGCTAAGGTTGACCAGACGATGCCATCAGTCGGGGTGAAACTTAGCAGATTGCTAGACTCACGCTGATGCCTACGGATCTGTTTCCTAAGAAGCAAGTGGCCTGATCAATATATTCATGGCAAAACTGCCAATAACTTCATACCAATACCTGCCCGTACCCACCTGCTAAGGTTGACTGGTGCCGCCCTCAGTCGGGGTGATATCCAAGTGCGACTCTATTAATCCTTATGGTACAGGTGCTGGACAGGCTATCTAAACAAGGTCCCCTTCATACCGGACCAATTACTGTTGATACAGCCTGGCCTGCCATTTCAGTAGCTTCTGTCCACCTGCTTACTTTGAGTAGTAACATTCTTGGCCGACCAACCCCGGTTTGGCAGACATATCACTGTCTGTCCACAGACAATGGCCTACTACTGCCACAGGCTCCTTGCCCCCAAGCAAGATGGCAGACAAAGAAGCCAGGGGTCATTATAGAAAGTCTAAGGCTGAACCGACAGTCTCTGATTCTCTGGTCAAAGCCAAAACTGATATTAACAGTACAATGGACATGATCTTAAGGAAATTGGCCAATGTACATGACCTGGCAAAGTCTACTAAACAAAATACTGACTCCATGCAGCTGGAACTCACCGACATCTGGGCAGACATGAGCACAATTAACTCGAAAATCACTGACACAGAACAAAGGATAAGGGATATCGAAGATGTAGCTTTTCAGGCCAACAAAGAAATAAAGTACCTTCGAGAAACCACAAGTGAGCTTAAAAGACCTGCAGCTAAGTTGGAAGACCACAATAGAAGGGGCAACATATGTATTTTCGGGATTCCGGAGGGCTTAGAAGATTCTGCTGAATCTTGCATGGCATTTCTGGAATCCTGGATACCCATGATCACGCATAAAATTTCATCAAGCATTGGAAATGAACAGAGCGCACAGGATTCCAACGTTCAACTCCTCGAATAGGAAAATGACTCGACAGCCAGGAAAAATCACCAGGTCTCATGGGAAGGCCATAGAAGAACATTCATGCAGGACTACTCAAAAACAACGGTGGATACGAGGAAGGGGTTTCTTTTACTAAGAGAGAAAAGAACTTCCAATTTTCTTTTGCAGGCCCAGCAAAGGTTAGGATCTTTGAAAATGGCAAGCCACACTTCATAAATACCAAGGACCTGGCAAAGCAATTGGAAGCATCCCCACTACAATAAATGAAACTCTCTGCAGGGGCTTCGAATAAAAGGAAGACATAATACTCTTTGGTTTTATAAAAGGAAGACATGATATCCTTTGGTTTTCTGAAAATGCTTTACATTGCTCTCACATTCATAAATAAATATAAATGCAAATGTTCTACACATGTCCTTTGGTTTTTATAATTGCTTCGCACTGTCCTCACATGCGTAATGTAAATGTTCCACATGTCTCGTTTCTAATGTACACAGACGGGTTGAGGGGCGTAGCACTTTGCCTAATTTTTCCTGCTGGTCACAAGTTATTGGCTGTGGGTAGTGGGTCGTTTTCCACTCTCGTGAGTGAACCTGCTTCTTAGTATACTGGTTTTATACGTAATTGACGCACCAATCCGGCATAAATGTTGCTTTAATAGACCATGTTCGTCATGTGAGTTTTGATATTCTGATATTCTGGATTAGTGGACCGCACTCTGTTTTTTTACTGGTTAATACGAAATGCTGGCCATGGATGGCCCTAGTTGTAAGTTAATACATATTCTAATTACGGTAGCCGTTACCTACTGATGATAAGTCACAATTGCTACTGTTACACATGTAATGGATCTGCGCCAATTCAGTTCGAGTTACTTCAGATTGGGTAAAACCCAGGTTAATACCCTCCCTGCTGCCAGTCCGACGGACCTGTCGAAGCAGCTCATACATCTGAATTTCTCAGGGAGGGATAGGAGGGGTGGGGGTGGAGGGAGTGGGCTAAAAATATAAGTGGTTGGTTTTTTGTAGGTTTCCTTTATCTTTTTTCATGCTTTCACTGAAATGACAGTTATGCTCTACTCCTGGTACAATGTCAGGGACAGGACCCAACCGGGCCGCAATGAGAGACGTCCTGATCAGTTGACCTTCCTTATGAAACTAAATACATCATTGTGGGATTCAAGAAAGGTGTTTCACAGCTACTTTATGGGTATAGTTGTTTTTATAGCCATCACTAGATCAGTCGATGTCTCAAGTTAAAAACATTGCAGAGGACCTCAACATAGTCTCACTAAATGTGAAAGGGCTCAACCACCCAGTTAAACGTAAGATAATCTTTGACTACTTGGCTAAAACTAAAGGCAATATCATACTCCTTCAGGAAACGAAACTCTCAGAGGAGGATGTTGGTTTCATCAAACACAACTGGATCGCACATATCTCCTGCTCTCCAGCAGAACATAAGAAAAAAGGTGCATCACCCTTATAGCCAGGAAATCTATTATCGCTATTGTCTCGTATACACATGATGATCAGGGGAGGATGTTAGCCACACACCTGAAAAAAGGAGATAATTCAATCCATGTCCTCAATATATATGACCCTAATTCCGATGAACCCAACTTCTGGGAAAAGATCTCAGATACTGTAGGAAGCTTTCCCCAAGATGATCTTATCATAGTGGGAGGTGACTTCAAATTGCCTCTAGACCCCCTAATCGACCGCCAATCCAAGTGTAGATCTCAATCCACTCACTCCCATCAGGTTGTCCACAAAATTTGCTCTAATTTCAATCTTAAGGACTCGTGGCGCCTTCAACACCCGGCCTCTCGGGACTATACCTTTTACTCGGACCCGCACAACTCATACACTAGGATAGACTATATTTTAATATCAGGCTCTTTTACACATCTTATTGACCAAATGGGCATTGCTCCTAAACTAGTGTCAGACCACTCTTGCATCAATACCAAACTAGCAAGTTACTCCACACCTCCTCCTAAAAGGTGGCGTTTTAAATGATGAGATCCTCTCTGATCCAGTAGACATAGATAAGATCGAGACTACATTAGGTATAATGATCTTCCAGGTACTGACACTTTCATCCTGTGGGACGCGCTGAAGGCAACCATTAGTGGGGTACTCATAGGGATTAAAGCAAATATCAATAAAAAACTTAACTCAGAACTATACGAATTGGAAATAGAAATGTAGCTACTAGAAACCTCACATGCCAATTTGTTTGATAGTAACAATATCCTCAACCAACTGGTAAATAAAAAAATATGAATATAATAAAATCGTGAGTAAGCGGGCGGGAGAGTGGAACAACATATTTAAGGCCGTCAAACTCTGCAAAGGCAACAGAGCGGGCAAATTATTAGCCTCTTACCTCAAACATAAGCAGAGGCGGTTCACTATCTCTTCGATAAAAGACTCCAATAATAATACCCAAACTAAATAAAGAGATCTTGAACGCCTTTAAATCCTTTTATGAGGACCAATATCAAAGCAAACAAACATTACAATCTGAAGACCGTGCCAGATATTTAGACTCACTAAACCTTCCAAGCCTATCGGAGACAGAAAGTGTAGCACTAGGGAATCCCATTTGTGAAATGGAGATAGCCAACTCTATCAAATCTTTGAAAAGTAATAAGGCTCCGGGTCCAGACGGCTCTTCAGCTTCCTTCTATAAGGCATTCGGAGGGTCACTACAACCAACCCTACTAAAAGTTTTCAATGCCATAGCCAGGGAGGGACGCACATCCAATTCAATGAAAAAAGCCAATATTATTGTTATACCTAAGGAGGGGAAGGACCGTTTATTACCTATAAATTATAGGCCAATTTCACGGATCAATGTGGACTGTAAAATGTATGCCAAAATCCTAGCCACAAGACTGAATTGGTTTCTTCCAAAGCTGATCAGTAATACCCAAGTTGGATTCTGTAGTAAGTTCTTCAGACTTGTTTTGTTTCAAAGTCAGTTTAATCTTGTCAAGAGATACACAGCAACAGTCAGGAAGGTTTCAGAGTTCACCAGCAACTGCCCAATACAGAACCTTCCACATTCTCAATGGAATTGGGAACGTCCCAACATAAGAATTCTAACGGGTGCAGGGACAGCCAGGGACCCAACTTAGAGAACACTACATTATCTCCTTTTACCCAAAAATATGAAACAATAAACAGACCAGAACAGCAGGACAAAGAAAAAGGAAGAATATGATGAAAGAGGGAAGGAAAAGATGAAAACAGAAAGGGAAAAAAAACATAGAAGAAAGAACAAAAGATGTAAAGATTAGAAAATATAAAACCAACCTTAACAGTAATATTAAAACTATTGGAACAATGTACAGAATATAATCATCTAAATCTCAAAGGGACTTTACAAACATGCATTCTCCTGCGATGCAGACCATTTTTATTATTAGAAATTGAGTCAGTGTTAACATTTAAGTTTGGACAAGACTCATTAACATCAGAATTATTGTCAAGCACCTTCTGATTCCTCACCTTTACCACTCTGCAAATGTTCCACCAGTTTTTGTAGTTAACTCTAATGGCGTTGCTACAAACTTTGTAAACTGTGCGAGGATCCGAAAACGTAATACGTCCCTTGGGTGTGTGAACGGGACTTTTAATACGCACCACATCCCCAACACAGATCTTGAGAGAAACAGTTCTCTTCCTTTTATCAAAAAAGTTTTTCTGCTTTTCTTGAGCCCTGTTACCATTCAATCTTACGAAACTGTCACATCATCCATAACATTCATCTTCACCCATTTTGACATCCACCCTGGGCAAATTTTAGAGGAAGGTTTCCTCCCCCTCAAAAGTTCAAAAGGAGAAACTCCTGTGGAAGAATGTGCAGTTGTGCGGTAAAACCAAAGCATTTAGCGCACCGCATTTTCCACCACACACTTGCGAGCGATGGCCCATTGCACACAACTGTTCAAAACTCTATTCATTTGTTCAACGAGTCAGTTTGCTTGAGGATGCATAATACCCCCTTGTTTCAAAAAGCTTTGGAATTAAGAACTTACAAATTGTACACCATTATCGGACATGATAGAAGAAGGAAATCCTTCTCTCAAGAAAAGGTCTTTCAAAAAATGAATGATATTTGCAGAAGTAGGTTCACTCATGAACCGAACTTCTGGCCACTTGGAGTAGTAATCAATAGCCACTACAGCAAAACGAGAAGAAAGAGGAAGAAGATTGAATGGCCCAACTATATCCATACCAATTTTTTACCACGGTCTATCCGGGAAATCAACAGGTTTCATGGGTGGAGTCCTCACTTTAAGACTCTTATCTGAAGATCCACAAATCACGCATTTATCAATAAGATCATCCACACCCATGTCCATATGTGGCCACCAGAATACATCTCTCAGTCTACGTTTTGTCAAAGTCTTGCCTAAATGCCTCTCATGTGCACTACTAAGCAAACGTGTCCTTAAACTTTCAGGGGGAATAAGCCTCTCCCCACATAGGAGAATACCATCCTCTACAATGAGCTCATGAGATATTTTTACAAAAGTTTGAAAATGATACGTAATGTTCTTTTCTTTAGGCCATCCTTTTTTGACAAAGTTCATTACTTGTACGAGAACATCATCCTTAGTCAGCTCTCTCCTCCACTCAGATTCACTCACGGCACACATTCCTTCAATATCAATAGCAGCCACAAAACAGTCACCCTGATCATCATCTTTATCCATATTCGTTCTCCGAGAGAGGGAAACGGGAAAGAAAATCAGCCCTTACATTTTTCGGACCAGGTAAGTAAACAACATCAAAGTTATACTGCAGCAATTTAGAAGATAATCCCGCAATTCTTGGTGTCTGAGAAACTAAGGGGCTGATCTCTAATCAGTTGTTCAGTAAAAGCTTCCAAATTGACATTCTGCACTTAATTGCCTGAGTGCAGATACAAATGTTTCTACGTCTTCACCAGGCAACTGTTCTCTTTTGAAGAATTTGTGACGAATGACAACCAGACTGGGTTGTACATAAAAACGCAATTAGAGTTTTCCAACTCTCTCCAATTATTCATCAATGTCTTCTTCTGCGTTACCTCTGAATAAGGGAGGCAAATGTTTGTAAATAGACCTGCCCTCTAAACCTTAGGAGTGCAGAAGCAAATAGTTCTTCCTTTCCGGGCGGTATCTAGATGCACCAATTGCTCCTAGATAAGTTTCAAAGGCATCAAACCACTTTTTCCACAATATGGGTGGATTTCCCGGTGACTCAAAGAACGACGGTGGTGCAGAAACAGATGCATGCTGAAAACTGTGACTAAGTTTTAAACAATATGAATGATGTATGCACGCTAAGTGTTATTTTTTACAAAATGTGCGTGTCACCGTTTTAAATTTTAGCACGGTCTTTAAAACTCATAGAACATATCCTTGAGCGTTTACTTTATTCATTTTTCATAACTTGTCAACTTTTAAGTAATTCAATATTTTTTTAATGAGAGGAATAGCAACTTCAAGTTTGCCGTTATTGGTTGACTGATGAATGTCCATAAAAATGACTGAATAAGGCTCTGCACATCAATTAAATTAAATTTCAAAATTCCAAACGTGCACAAAGGATACCATTGCCAACCACTACTTAATTTGCCGACCATGAAACTGCTTCCTGTACTTTTAAAACAGCACTGTTAATGAAAAATACAATTTAAATATTCTTTGCCAATAACGTCTCCGTTACTAAAAAAAATGTACAATTGCAGATAACAGAGTAGCGCTCTTGCGTCTGATCGCGGACACGATAATGACATAGCAGATCCTCGGCTAATCTGTCAACTACGTCTGCCAACCAAAACAAAATGGCGAGAACGATGTTTGCGAGCCTGATTTGCCAACCACGTTTGCCAACCAATTCAAAATGGCGGAGACGTTCTTGACGTTGCCTCTGTTTGGGTTACACTTACTTTGCTAACCACGCTACTGCCAATCGCGTAAATAAATGGCGGAGACGTTCTTGACGTTGCTTCAGATTACGTCGCGCTTACTTCTCCAACCACGCTGCTGCCAATCGCGTAACTAACACTTCTTCAGTCAAAATTAACAACGATGACAAAAAGTCTTTTATGTGCGTCGCGAGCACTTCTCAGCCTCAACAAGACGACTGCACCGAACAGCAAACCTTCCCAAGTCCGACTGCTGCCACTCGCCTTCAGGCTGTAAAAACTTCTTTCCAGTCTTCACTACGAGGTAACCCGTGGGTTCTTCTTTATCTCTTCACCGTCGTCGCCAACAGAATTTTAGTAAGTTCTCCAGACTTGTTTTGTTTCAAAATCATTTTAATCTTGTCAAGAGATACACAGCAACAGTCAGGAAGGTTTCAGAGTTCACAAGCACCTGCCCAATACAGATCCTTCCACATTCTCAATGGAATTGAGACAGTCCCAACATAAGAATTCTAACTACAGGTGCTGCACCCAACTTAGAGAACACTACAGATTCCTCAAAAACCGAATGTCGAATGATAAAACCCGCTTATTATGTCACATACTTGAGCAACCAAAGCTGAAGCCAGATCCATCAGTAGCCATCACCCTAGAGGCAGAGAAGTCGTTTGATAGAGTTTTGTGGTCATTCTTGAAACATTGCATGTTTTTTTGTGTTGAAATTTTTTAATAAAATTTGCAGATGAAAATACGAATACAAATGCAGCAATAAATCAGAGTAATATAATGGTAAATACAAATGAGAAGAAAACTTACATAGGATATAACAAATATGAGGAAACAGAAATAACATATATTCCATAATCCTATATGTGGTAACAATAGAAAGAATAATAGGTAAATCATACTACAGAAGGAAAAATAAAGAAAAGGAAAAAAAAGGAAAAGAGAAAGAAAGAAAAGAAAAGAGTACCAGAGTAACAAGAACAGATAGGAGTAGAATTGATACAACAAAAGGGGAAAGAGCATCAATAGTAAAGTAACAGGAAAGGGACCATGGAAAGAATAGAGTTAAGCAGAAACAGTATTTGTAGAAGAAGAAGGAGTAGAAGCAGAGTCATCATCCACAGTGGTTTCCAGGAAAGGGGACCACATTTGGAGAAAAAGGGCAGCCTGATCTTGTAAATTATAAATTGTGCGTTCATGTAAAGCTGTTTGCATCATTGCCACCAACCACTCTTCCTGAGAAGGAGTCGAGAGGGATTTCCAGTGACGCAGTATACAAATTTTGGCCGTAGCCAAAGAAGTATGAAGAAGACGAATTTGTGGTTTGGAAAGTTACGGGAAACCTCGTAAGTCATGTAAAATAATGTTGGCAGGTGTAAAAGGTAAAGGTAATGACAATGTAGAAGCCATTGTCTTTCATACAAAAAGCCAAAAGGATCTAGTACGAGGACATTCGCAAATGATATGTGTAATATCACATCCGGAAGCTGAACATCTGCAGCAGGAAGTATGTGATAACAATTTAGCTTGGTGTAATTTAACAGGAGACCAAAGCCATTCATGGATAATTTTGAAAATACAGAATTTGAGACGAGCTTCCCGAACCCCTTTTGATCCCATTGAGTATTGGAATATGCAACTGTTAAACGGGATTGCCATTTCAACTGAAGAGCTTGTGAAAATAGAGGATGCAGAAATGTCTTAAAAAGACCAGAAGTCACACCTTTAAGGTTTCCCCATAACTGCAAATAAGACAAAATAGGAGATACTGAGAGTAAGTCTGGTGGAGAATATAAGTGCTTTGTGATAGCTTGTTGAAGTTGGGAATATTTATAGGATTGTGTAGGTGGTAAATGGAATACCTCGCTAAGTTGGGAAAAGGGCTTAAAAGTTCCATCATGAATAATTTGATCTATAGAATTGATGCCAGCTTCTTGCCATAAAGGCCAGGACAAAGTGCGACCACAAATACGAATAGCTGAATTAAGCCATAAAGGAGCTTTAACGTGAACTCGCGAATTAGATTTAAGTATACGATGAAATCTCTGCCAAGATTTATGCATTGCAGATAAGATAGGGTTTTTAGGATCGGAAGAACTGGTCCCCTTACCATACAGAAGGGACAAACCTCAACCAGGAGCCAAAAGGTGACGTTCAAGTGGAACCCATTAGGGTATACCTTTAGATTTAGGCAAAAAAAAGTGAGTTGTAAGATATGAAGAGCAAGTGAATACTGCTCGATGGAGGGAAGACCAAAACCCCCATGTAATTGGTGAGCCTTTAATTTGGGCAAAGCAAAGCGTGGTTTAACCGTACGCCAAATAAAAAGTTTTATTTTAGAGTCAATGGATCGAAGAGTAGTTAGGGGAATGTGGAGAGGGAGCATACCTAGAACATAAAGAAACCTGGGTAGAGTAACCATCTTAACCGCCTGAACCCGTCCCCAAAGAGATAATCCCAGAGCTTTCCATTTATCAAAGTCTCTTTGCATTTGAGTGATTAAAGGAGTTAAATTATCCGTGACCACATTATCCAAACCTCTATTAATTAATATTCCTAAGTACTTAAGGGATGGTTGCCAATGAAAAGGAAAGCCAGAGATTGCTGCTTTTGTAGTACCAATGGACATGGGTAATGCTTCACTTGTATCCCAATGTATCTTGTAACCTGAGAAAGAAGAGAAATCGTTGATAATTTGGAGGAGAGCGGGAAGAGAAGGGGAAGATCAGCAAGGGTAAGAAGAATGTCATCTGTATATAAATACATTTTAGAATGGCCAATTGGAAGAGGGACGCCTACTACTTAAGCAGATTGTTGTATTGCTGCAGCCAAAGGTTCCATTGCTAGGAGGAAAATGAGAGGGGAAAGTGGACAACCTTGACGAGTACCTCGTCGAATTGGAAATGGGGTAGACAGAAAACCACAGCAGTTAACTTGAGCTAATGGGCTATCATAGAGCAGACGCACTTTATCTATAAATTGATCGCCTAAGCCGAACCTTTGCATGACTGTAAAGAGATATTCCCCTTCAATGCGATCAAATGCTTTTTCAGCATCAAAGGAAAGAAGTAATGCATCATCTGCAAGATGTTTAGCTGACCATAAAGCATGAGATAAAGTATGGAGATGATTTCGAGACGAACGACCTGGAACAAAGCCAACTTGTGAATTATGAATTAAAGAAGGTAAAACTTTACGAAGACGTGATGCAAGAATGCTAGCTAATATTTAAAGATCAGAATTCAAGAGAGATATATGCCGATAAATGCTACACAACAATGTATCTTTACCAGGTTTTGGTAAAACAGCTGAGACAAAACAGACCTAACGGTGATCCCTTCCTCTTGAAGCACCTAATATCCAATAGCCCTTTTTAAGGTTCCAGTTTTTCCCTAGTATTGAAGAAAGGAAATTGTGTGCACACTGAGTAGCACCCACCGTCCCGGTGCCTATTCCCTAAGGAATTCAAACTTGGTTTTTACAACAGCAAAGGTGCACCACAAACAATAATGTATCCAAGTAGATTTTACAAAAAGTCGCAAGCGATGAATTTCTTTTTTGGATTTCCAATCTTTATTCAACAAAATGGAGTACCACATCATCGCTTGCGACTTTTTGTAAAATCTACTTGGATACATTATTGTTTGTGGTGCACCTTTGCTGTTGTAAAAACCAAATTTGGTAAAACAGCTATAATTGCTTTGTTAGAAAGAGATCCGAAAGAGGATTCCTCAACGGCTTCTTTAAACGCGGCATGTAAGGTATCAATCATGCTCTGGCCAGTCCATTTATAAAATTCAGGAGGAAAACCATCGTCTCCTGGAGCTTTATGGTATGGTAAGGCAGTTATAGCTGAAGAAATCTCATCTTTTGTAATGATACCATCAAGTAAAGCTCTACCGTCATCTGAAAGTCATGGAAGATGTATTGCATCTAAAAATTTGGACATTTTGAGTTTATCTCAATGGGGGCTTGGAGAATAAAGAGATCTATAAAAGGAAGCAAATTCTTCAACAATTTCTTATGGTCTAGTAAGTACGTCGCCGCAACTGGATTTAATAGCAGGAATCGGCATAGCGGCCTCCCTCTGGCACAGTTGCGCAGCTAGTAACCGACCAGTTTTTTCCCCCTACTCATAGTGTCGCCCTTTCATTTTTTGCAAGGCGTATTCAGCCTTAGAAGTAAAAAGACTATTGAGAGACATTTGTGCCTGTTCTAATAATTTACGATTCTGGAGGGTAGGGTTTGAGATATAGGAGTGAGAAAGCCGTTGAATGTCTTGCTCAAGATCTACTTGTTTGGCAGCGTTGTTCCTGTTAATAAGAGCAGCATTGCATATTAGTTGACATCTAATGGTCGCCTTAGCAGCTGCCCAGACCGTTCTCTTAGAGGAAATTGAATCCTCATTAACAGGGAGATAATCCTGGAGATGTGATTGTAAAAGAAGTTTACCTGCAGGTGTTTTATATTTGTTTATGCTCAATCTCCATGGTTTGCGTCCTGGACTAGAGAGACCTAAATCGAGAGACAAATGGCTGCTTCCAAAATCCTCGACTCTGTAACCAATTGAACTGCCTTTTGCGAAAGAAGGAAATAGTCGAGACGGGAGAATGTGCCATGGGTAGAAGAAAAGAACGTATATTCTTTATCCTGTGGGTGACTGAGCCTCCAATGGTCAACAAGACCATTGTCAGCGAGAATATCACGCAAAATGGCTCTATCTGAAGCGTTAACAGTATCAAGGCAGTCTGTTTTGTCAAGGGCAGGATCTGGAGCCAAATTCCAATCCCCTCCAATGAGAAATTGAGAGGCATTTATTTCCGTGAGAAGGCGATTTATTCTAAGGAAAAATTGTTTTTTGGTACCAAGTGGAGCATATATAGAGCCGAGACAAATGAAAGAGGTCCCAATTTTCAGGTTAACAAAAACATATCGAGCCTCCGGGTCAGACCATGTCTTGGAAATTGTGAAGGGAAGTGACTTCCGGAAAAGGATGGCTACACCACATTTACGAACAGGATTAGGATTGGTGGGATCAAGTTTAGAAACACTACTATGAATAACTTTACCGACCCAATCTCTGCTGAGTTTACTAGATTCAACATCATCCAAATGTGTTTCCTGCAGTAGAGCAATGCCCACATGTTTAGAGTGCAAATATGAAAGGACTTTCTTTCGTTTTATATAATAGGTGAGACCATGAACATTCCAGGAAATCACTGATAATGGATGAGTTGAAGACATAATAGAAGAAGTTGAGAATAAGATAAAGAAGAAGAAAAGAAACAAGTATAAGAAGAGAAAGAAAGAAAGATGTTACTCTGGAGAACAAAAGACAAAGTGTGCAAAAGTCTGAGAAACTGATAAGAGATAGAAAGAAAAAAGAAAGAAAAATAGAGGAAATAAAAGGGGAATGCGAAAAGGGTTAGAAAGGCAGAGTAAATATCCGAAATAGAAAAAGTAAAGAGAAATAAAGAAATAAGATCTTAGAAATGGAGAAAGAACAAAATAGGAAAATAAAGAAGGAACCGAGGCTGTTAACCGCGGGTCTGGGCGCACTGAAGCAGCGCCAAGGGGGTGGGACCCCATCCGAGGAGAGAAGAAGGGGAATCCAATGAATAAAGGATAATATGGAATATATGAAACGCAATAGAGTAAAATAACATCATCATAACCGTAATAAACTGTAACATAGTATTGTAAAACACATAGTCATGAAAAAGATATGCAAGAGGTGATTACCGTATACTGATCATGCAATAAGCAATACCTTAGAAGGGATAAATATGCTTGAAAAGCTGAAAACAGTACAAACTTGAAATCATACAATAGCATTAATACAGATATCACAATATGAGACATGAAGCAAAAGTGACTATATTATATAATACAATAAAGCCTCAAAAGGGCAAATGAACAGTAAAAATTATATCAATCAATGACTATAATGGTCATTAAAAGTAAGAACAAGAAATCACAAAAGTATACAAGTGAACAGAAAAAAGGATTCAGTCAGCATCTGAAGGTTTTTTAAGAGGTGATCTAGATTTGTCTCTCTGTAGTGCATTAGTAAGGGTGGAGATGGAGAGCAGAGCTGAAGCCTTATCATCCTGAGAGCGATTCAGACGAGTGAAATCCCAACCACATTGTCCGGAATCATTAAATGTGTTTGAGTGTGGCGACAGCAAGTCTGGAGATGGAGAAGTGAAAGATGGAGGCTGATCCCAAGAAGAAGATTGGGTTTCCATATCAACAGATTTGATGTCATCCAAAAATTGCTGGAGAAGTGCAGGATCATAGAAATCTTTGGATTCTCCATTTCTAGTGATACGGAAACGTGCAGGCTCAAACAACCCATATTTGATGTCCATTTGACGCAGCTGAGGCCGCATGGAGAGAAACGCCTTCCGTTGTTCGTTCGTTTCTTTTGAAAAGTCTGCAGCCATATGAATGGTATGGCCTTGAAAGAGAAAGGAACCACGTGAACGGGCCATTGACAAAATTTGTTGAGTCTTTTCATGTTGAAGAAAACAAGCAATAATTGGTCTGGGCCGTGCAGAAGCATTTGAACGTGGAGGACCAAGTCTGTGAGCACATTGAATCTCAAGAGGAGGAGCAAAGGAAATACCAGTCAGAATAGGAAGAGTCTCATAGAGAAATAACTAAATGTCTTGTTTTTCAATGTTTTCTGGAAATCAAAAAAAGCGGACATTATCCCTACGACTGCGGTCTTCCAAATCAATGAGTTTGCTATGCAAAAAAAGGAGGTCTTGATCTGAACTCTGAACAGTATCCAGTCGACTCTCCATATCCAATATTTTAGAATCAATGTTGTCAATCCTTGTATGAAAAGTGGTGAGTTCTGCTCTAATGGACTTAGTTTCTGCAGTCAATGATGTCATGGTGATGTCTAGCCCCTCCAATCGTCGATGAACCCCAGAAAGTTCCTGCAAGATGTGTTGCATAGTATCAGATAATGCCTTGTCACTCTGAGGTGGTACAGCTTGGGATGTAGGAGGCGATGTGGATACGTTACTTTTCACTGGCAAAGTAGGAGTTTGCTTCACCACTTCAGTAAAAAGTGATCGTTTAGGTGCCCTGCTACCATTCCTATTGTTATACATTGTAGCAAACAGCTGCACAGGTGGTCTACAAAAGCGGATTGATGGAATATTAGAATATGAAGCAATGATGAAACCAATAGCGCATCAAATAAAGTAGAACATGAAAAACAGGTTCCAGGCTAATAATAATTGAACATATGCAACATATTAGTGACCTGTATATGTTATATACTGATAATTCATCAAAATGAAAAAGCACTACAGTATTGTCACAGAAACAGCGAATATTGTTATACAAAACAGGTGTAATACAAGAGTGTAAAACATTGCGCACCAAAAGAACCCCATAAGCAAAGCAGTTTCATGAAAATGGTGAGAGCAGCAAAAGACTGGTAAAAATATGAAAACAATTTTCAAAGTAGTAAGGCCTATACATGCTGAGAAAGTGCATCTCTAGAAAATGTGAAGGCATCACATGAGATAACAGAAGCACATTCCACTCAGAACTGCGCAGAAAATTTCTGGATAAAAGCAATTATCATGAAATATGAGCATATAGCAATGGTAAATAAAATAGTCACTTTAAGTAAGATTTGAACATGTTCCAAAACGATATGTGGTACAGAGTCATCATGAGGAGACAACCTGAGGCAACAGAGGTGTTGGAAAAATGATAAATATGATGGAGTTAATATGTCCTGTATCAAATGTCATGTAAGGCAGCAAAATGAAGTGCGCAAAATTCAGATTGAAAAAGCCAAGGAGCAAAAATAAAGAAAAACATAAATTCCTGCAGAGAAAACTTAATGCGTCATGAAGGCAGTGAAAGTCCCTATTCGAGTGTATTCCTCAAAGGACTCCGCCAAAAACGTTGAAGAAAAATCTCTCCTTAGTGTATCTGGAGAGGGCGCCGTGTATTAGGAATGCGCACAATGTCAGGCACAGCTAATAACTCTGTCACAGAAGCGTAGCCTCGTTTCTTGAGGTGGTGCGGCCTAAAACATGAAGAAGCACGGCCCTGGATTAGGGAGAGGCGCGGCCTGCTCTGTGAGGAGGCGCAGCTTCAGTGACGCGCGAATCCCGAGGCACGCACAAAGGGAGCCGACCACCTCACCGTCATGCCAGGAAATAGGAGGTGTTGCCGCTGGCCGCCAAGGAAGACCACCAATGTGGGCTACATGGTCTTCGGCAGCAGCAGAGCATGAAGAGGAGGATCCAGGCGTCCAGGTAAGTGAGGAGAGCTCGTTAGGGGTCCGTCCCTCAGCGGAGCACAATCCTCAGGCGGCCATCTTCCTGCGTGGCCAAACCACGCCCCCTCGAAAGATTGCATGTTGTCCTTTAATCTAGGTGGTGCATATATCAACATGGTTATAGCTATGTATTCAACATCTGCCGCCTGCATAGCGATCAATGGGACTCTATTGGATGCCTTTACACTTGAGCAAGTTACTAGACAGGGTTGTCCTCTTTCCCCCTCCCTCTTTCTCCTAGCCCTTGCACCACTAATTCAGGACATTAGGAGTAATAAAGAGAGAAAGGGAGTACGTTTTAAGGACTCTCTGGTTAAACTGCCCGCTTACGCGGATGATATTCTCGTTCTTACGGGAGACCCGAGCTCCTCCATCAAGGCCCTGATGTGATCCATAGAAGATTATTCAACTCACTAAGGATATAAGTTAAACAGGGATAAATAGGAAGTTAAGCCCCTTAACATTCACTGCACCAGGTAGGTACTGGGCGACTCCTTTTTATTGATTTTCATGTCGGTAATTTGTTTGAAATTCAAAAGTAAGGGGGGAGGTAGAGGAAAAAACAGCTAGGTTCGCCCTCCACAGCAAAGTATAAGTCAAAGAACAATTGGAAATATCAGATCAGAGAACCTAGCTATCAAAAGGAGTCACTTTCAGCATTGGATGTGGCTCACATGAAGGTAAACGAAAAAGGGGAGGAATATCCTTTTTCTTTAGTCCCCTCACTCACCGGAGTTTCCTCACGGTGACATGCTTCATCATAGGGGCTTCCCAACCCGCTGCGTGTTGAGGCGTGCACGACTTGCGCCACTACGTAGGAGCACTTTTAAATGAGGACTATGTGTGGTGTCATGTGCAAAAAAAGACGTGGGTGGAGTGGTGTGAATTAAAAATATCCTATTAGTGGGCGGGAGAAAAACTTTATTCGTGCTCCTAGTGGATATATTAAAAGTGGGGTGGTTCTCTAGGTGAGTTGGTTCAATTATGAGAACAGAACCCTAGTAGAAAGCCAACTAGTTTCGAGCTGAAGCCCTCAGCTCTTCTTCAGGACGTCACAGGGAACTCCGGTGAGTTAGGGGACTAAAGAAAAAGGATATTCCTCCCCTTTTTCGTTTTCCTTCTTGTGAGCCACATCCAATGCTGAAAGGGACTCCCTTTGATAGCTAGGTTCTCTGATCTGATATTTCGGATTTTTCTGGTAGTTTGTTCGAGTCTGATTTTGGTATCCGTATTTGTTTTTATGGAAAAAAACAATAAAAACTTTTGAACATTAAAAGATATTACAAGATATTTTATTAATTAAATACAACAATTATCTACTTCTTTACATAATGGTACCAACATATCTAATTCTTCTCATGGGTGAGGAAATCAAAAACTATACTCTTATTGGAGTCGTCCTATCACCATATGATCTCTTGACTAGAATGCTCATCGAACAAGGCTTTAATCCGCAGCCGACCCTCCTGTCATCCGCCCACTTATCGGTTTCTTTCCCCCAGCTAACATCACCCTTCTCATCCCTTCAATGCCTACCCTCCAGTCCCCTGAATCTACTCACTTTCATGATCCTAAGCGAACCTTTGGGACACGCCTCTAATCCACTCTATATCCCATCTCCTATGTTTGCCTTATCACCAGCTTCTAAACTCTCTTAAAAATTGGTTAAATAATATTTCCTAGGATAAGGATAGTGACAGCTTTGGAAATGTTATGTTTTAATTATTACGAGCAAGCTGATGGTCTAGCAAGGAACGTTTAATGAAGTACTCCACTCATGCCCAAGTGGATTTTCCCCAGAGAGTAATGTTACTCACTGGGTTTGGCCTTCTGAGTTCCACTGTTAACTTGCACTGATCCGGATGGATCACCAGCGCTGCTCTCACACTTCAGTCAAGAGAGTACATGTTTTCATGATCTTCCCTATGTCCGCCTCTGCATTTGCCATGCTCTCTCTCCATTTAAATTCAAGGGGAAAATGTTGTTCTGCTGAAAGAGTTTCAACAGTTAACTCTTGTGCTTCTTTTGCTATCGGACGGTTCTCTTGGTGACTGGAACCTTTTCAGTCGTCTAATCACCATCTTTTCACTGCAACTGACTTCTTTTGCTAGACTGGGAATGTTACTTTCCATTTAATGTGTAAAAAGTTCAGCCCATTAACGTTGATTTCGTTGATATGATATAAATATCAATATTTACTGTATAACTCAGTTCAATATCCTCCCACAACTATGAAGTTTCTAATAACTATTTGCATGCAATAGAAATTTTGATGCTGCATTCCTTCCCAAAATCTTATTAAATTAATAAACATCAGTGAAACAGACTCAAAGCAACATTGTTAACAAATATGGCATGAATAGGCACCCTCTACCATACACTTTACGTACATTATACACTCATACCACCTAAACAAAATAATTCGCTGAGGTGCTATCGTATACATCAGTGTGTTCCATAATAGAGGCATATGCAGTGCAAGTATTCCCCCCTTCCAGGGAAAAACACTCCATCTTACAATATTTTTGGATGTACCTCCATAGCAGCAAGTACTTATCTCCCAATGGTGACACTAAAAACCCACAATGTGCGGGTGAGGTCATGTATCTGAATGCAGGTGGAGTAAGTTTGCAACACTAAGTGACACAGTAGTATTAAATATGAGATGTCCGAAGTCCCTGGGAATGAGAAATATCTCTCAGTGGATGAGAAGTAACTTTCTTCAGTGCAATGTGGGGAAGGCGGAAATCATGCTCTTCAGAGAAGCTCAACTACTGTGGACACCAGATTGGTGGCCCCCAGACCTAGGCACTCCTCCTGTTCCACAAACCTGTGTAAAAAACTTAGGTGTTCGCCTTGAGCTGACCCTCACTATGAAGGAGCATGCTGCTATGACAGCTGGCTCCTGCTTTCATGTGCTGGGACTTCTTCGTCTAATCCTTCCTCTGCTCCCTGGCTCATTTTAAGCCGCCTGGATTACTGCAACAGTCTTCTGCAGTCTGCCAACGAGACCGCCCTTGATAGACTACAGGTTGTCCAGAATACGGCGGCACGTTTGATTCTGAACCCACCCCAAAGGACAGCCTTCCGGCCTCTGCTTTATCAGCTTCACTGGCTCCCAATACGGAAGAGAGTACAGTTTAAAGTCTACTGTACCATTCACAAGGCCTTGGCCAATTCTGGCCCCAGTTATCTTGCAGATAAATTTAACCCCTATACTCCTCGGTGGTCTCTACGCTCAGAATCCAAGCACCTCCTCGCAGTGCCTAGAATTAAGCCAGTCAAGCAGGGTGGGAAGGCCCTATCTTATCTGGGTCCCTGCCACTGGAACAAGCGCGCTGTGCAACTGAGACAGTGCACGGAACATCTCCAATTCAGGAAACAGCTTAAAACGCATCTTTTCACCTCTGATCTCTAGCTGACAGTCTTCCCTCACATAGCCCGTTATTGAGCACAGAGATACCCCTTCGGGGGTCGATTCTGGTGCTTTATAAATAAGTAATGAATAAACGTGAATAGCTTTGAGGATCTCAAACATACAGGAGACTTAAAACACATACGCAACCTGTTTTAGTAGTATGCAAGTGAAGTTAAAATGCAAGTAAATGTGGCTCACAAGCTTGCTGCAGCTCCACTTTTACATCCCTAGCATTCTAGGGCATTAAAATGGGATCTTCCTCGAGGCCCTATCAGCCTTTGCAGACATTCAGGCCCTTCCTGTGGTGTACCCTCGTGCAGAGCATTCTAGAAATGTCCATTTAGATCTTCATCTTTGCCTTTACATGAAGCTGGTCTGCTGGCTTCCCAAAATGTTGAGGGAATCTGGTGACAAGCCATTCACCAAGGATATCTGCCTCCTCTGGTATCAGGAGCAACAGGATTGAGGTGGGGGATTTGAATGCAGTGTGATGGCACAACAATGAAGAATATCCACTTCCACATGACAAGTTACAAGTAATGTAACTTAGTGGAAATGTCTTGATGCACAGACTCATGGACGAAATTTTGGGCTGAAGTGCAGTCACGTAAATTTAGTGTGGTTGGGTTACTTAACTTAATTATGTGTTTGGTGATGGCACGCATTGGAAATTCCAGTCTGTATATAAAATGGAGAGCCTCACAAGCATTGTTTAAAATTTTAGTGGGGACTACAGTACGACCCTCAGACTTTGTGGGGATGCTTCACCCAGAATTTTCAACGTGCAAAATTTCAATCACAATACTACTGTTTGCACTGCTTCAGCACATTATTAAGCTAACAATTTACAAATAATGCAAGTGTGAAGACTGAGGCTCAATAAATGAGCATATGCAAAGAGGAACAACTCATCTAACTGAGACTATGTACAATGACAGACTACATTCTGCAAAAGTTGTAGGGCACCATATCAGTGTCGATAATATTGACCTACAATATCATCACATCCACTACATCACCAAGATAGGTGTATAAATACTGATCTTACCTCCACATTTGCTCAGCTAAATTTGCCTAGTGATAAAGTTTTTTCAATGACTAACCCAGAATGTATCCGGAAATCAAAGTGAAGTCTACATAGGCATTCTGCGTGACATCATAAAATGGACCTAATGTCCTCTTGCAACCTATGGAGCCAGTGTCACAGATAGGAGAGAGTAGGTGAAAATGTTTGACCCACAAACACCACAACATATTAGGCTAACAGCATAACATAAGAATGGACGTAGCATTAACCTGTCACACAAAGTGCAGACAGTAGAGATTTCGAAAGAGATGTTAAATAGGCAAAATGCCCTGCAGAGTAGAATGCGGCACATCTCTGCCACACAGCCAGTCATGTACCATGGTGATTCACTGTCCTTCAAGATTTCTTGTTTATTGCGTGTATGAGAAATTGGGTTGTTGGTAGGCTGGGTTGTTAGCCCTGGGCAAGCAATAGCCACAATACTGGTCAGGGTGAACCACAAAAGTCACTAAATTAACCTGTGCTTAACCCTTGGTAGCCTAATACAAAAGTGGTAGGCTCAACTTACTGGCATTGTGAAAAGCATTTATGTCACACATAAACAGTAACAGAGTAAAAAAACAACACAAGAAAAATCCCACACCAATCTAGAAAAATAGAGTAAATTTTAATAAATTATTTGACACCAAAACAACAAAAATACAATCAGTGGAGCCGGAGATATGAATTTGTAACGTTTTTAGTCAAAACTAGTGCCAAAATGATCACAGCACAAACCACGGACATCTAGTCGCGCGAGACTGGGTCAACGTCGAAAAATGGCTGTCCGCGATGCAGAGCAGATCAGATAAAAGTAGACGATTGGGCCCGGTCGGCATTAACCTTGGCCCTTAGAAGAAATTTTGAAGACAAACTTCTGAGAAGGTAGTTCAGTGGGGCACAGCTGCAGGTGGTGTCCAAGGAGGAAGCGCTGTCATCGAGGAGCCGCTAGATGAAGTCACAGTGAAGGTTTGTACGTCTGATCTTTGTCACTTTTTTGAAAGTTGAAAATCTCCACCAGGCCAAGGAAGGAGACTGTAACCAATGAAAGTTCCAGGAGGCTGGATACTCCTTGGGGCGAAAAACTGCTGAACAACATTCGCTGCTGCGGAGAAGAACGTAGCAGGAGCAGCCGTAAAGTCAGGCCGACCGGCAATGCACCTTGGCCGGACAGATGAACAGATAAACAGGTTGGTCTTGTTCTTCCTTCAGTTTTCTCAGCAGTTTTTGTAGCCAAAATAAATTCTACGTCCAAAGTTTTGGAGGGTCCACGACTGGAGGGGCACCACTTGGGGGGTTAGGACTCATTCAGGCTGGAGCCTGTTATGTCCCTGTGGCTCTGAAAATGTGGCTAGCACACTAACTCTTGGAGTCACTCTGGTAAGTCCTGGGTTCCATTGAGAAAGCATGGCTCAAACTGCCGGGCCTCTGAGGGCTCAACGGAGGCTCCAGGCAGCAAGGTAGCTCTTCTAGGTGCAACAAAGCAGCCTTGTGCAGTACACAGCAGTAAGCAGTCCATACAGTCCTCCCGCAGTCCAGAAAGTGAACTCAAATGTGGGTCTTATGTTCCTATTTTAATACCGGATGCCTTCTTTGAAGTAGGAGAAGTTTCTAGAGGTTTCTCTTTCTAGTGATTCGAATTTCCTGGCTTCCCTGCCCTGGCTCCAGGCTGACTTCAGGGACAATGCAGTAGTGACAAGCTCTTTGTGTGAAGGCAGAGTACAACCTATTCAGTTGCACCTGGTGATGTGACCTAGGACAGACCAAAGGCACCAAATGGCAAGGGCAGGAAAATGCCAGCTTTCTAAAAGTGCCATATTCAAATATTCTTCCTGAAGATACTCTTCAGGAGAAGAACGTGTAGATCTATAACAATTATGCATAGGAATAGGTTTATGAGATTTCGCATATCTTTAAGAATTAAAATCTGGCTTTACCATTAAAGAGGATTTTTTATTACAATTTCATAGATGTCAAACATGAAATGCTCATCTGTTCCCAATCAAAGGTTAGCACTTATTACATGTAATAAGGCTATACAATGTTATCCTATGGGACAAGTAAGGATCACAGTAGTGAAAAACAAAATTAGGAGTTTTTCACTACCAAGAGATGTATTTAAAACTACATATCCAACCTTTTAATTGCAATGCACTCTGATCTATGGGCTACCGAGGGCCTACCTTAAGGGTGACTTATATGCAATAGAAGGAAAAGCAAGGGGGTAATATTGCCAATGCGAATTTGCACTTTAAGTCTGCATTCAGGCTGCAATGGCAGGCTTGTGACATAATTTAAGGGGCTACTTATTTTGGTGGAACAATACGTGCTACAGGCCCACTAGTAGCATTTAATTTACGAACAATAAGTGCTGCAGGCCCAACGCTAACTATCGACTTGCAGTAGGAACATCTTCCACTGTAGTTAAGTATGCTTTCCCTTACCCCCCACGGTATTTTCAAATTAAATATGTACAGACCGATTCATCTCTCACTCCCGCCTTTCACTCATGACTCCTCAATGGTAAACGGAGATCAGAGTATACAGAATGAGGGCTTTAGACAATACCTAACATACATCAGCACAGGTGCCAATTGCATGTGTATGGAAATGTAACTTAATTTAATTTTTGTGCAACTCATTACTAGTTTATTTGACTCCTTCTTAATTAATTTTTTCAGACCTGCTTATAGAAGTAACTTAATGCGCAAAGATATTCCTGTTAAGCGCATTAACACGGGGACAATTATTACAAGTCCCTTGTGACCAGACCCTAAGGTAAAAGTCCATCTAGAATAATAACTTTACTAATAGCCAAACGTGTAAATAATCTTCTCACTATGGCTCTAACTCTTTCCTTTCAGTTTAAATAGACCCCACAAAAATTGGCGCCAGTACCAGAACTTTATCCTTGCTGCATGTAATTGAAGTCCAGCTCGGAAATACAATCTCCAAACATGGTAAATGATGGTTCGATGTGCCAGCCCCTGTTTTAGCTGAGAAATTAAGAGCATAAATAATTTTAAGGCTCTCTCGTTTTTTGCTAACAGGATGTCACGCTATCGCCCTAACTATTGAGGACATCCAGCGACAAAAACCTCCACTAACAGATACAATTCGGGTATGTGTTACTTATAGCTCATGTTAGGGATTCCCCCCGACTATGCTACACTCCCACCGGTACTTATTATTAATCACCACTCACGCGTGGCTCACTTCCCAACACGGCCACCACGCCACCACCTTGACCTCACCTCCCCCCAGAACTATAGGTCACTGCGAAAACTCTATAAAGTACCACCAAACGGTCAATAAAAGAGTGTTCACATGAATTGCACGGAATGCACACACAATGCACTGCGATTCCGAATACAGTAACTGGAGAGCAAAAACTGTACATTCCTTTTTTCACTGATTATATTCCTGTTTTGTTTTTTCCTTTCATTTTTTCACGACAGGCGGTTTTATGTTAAAAGGTTAAAATTCAGGCAAAAGTTTTGATTATGAAAGTCCTGAAGATGATCCCCCTATAATTGAGCTTGGGATCGAAACGTCCGTCGACTGCTTTAAGAGTGTACCATATTGTGAATTCATTGTATTAATGTATGGTTGTTTCACTCCAGGACACACTGTTAATCTCAATTTGTGTCAGTGGCCTGTCAGCTCACTCTGTTTGCCTGATATTGTCTGCCCTCACTGTCCTTGTTCACTTTTCCCCTTCCTGTATGGCACAGGACTGCGCCTTACAGTAACCTTTATGTCTTTGGTTACCTGTTTTATTCATACATTAAGACAAACTATTACTTGAATAAACATTCCCTGTCCGGCTGGACAAGGGAGTTTTTTGTACTATATAGTAGCCCATTGTGGTCTATATATTATTTTGCTAAAATTATTCTGTTTATGCTAGGGACCACTTGTTTTCCTTGAAATACGTTATACCCATGGTCCCAGGCCATTTATTGGGTTCCCCTTGTTCTCTTAAAAAAGCAGGCCCACTAGTAGCATTTAATTTACGAGCCATGGGTATATGGAACACCACTCTACAAGGGACTTAAAAGTACATTAAATAACCAATCAGGTGTAAGCCAATTTTAGCATGTTTAGAAGAGAGGACACAAGCAGTTTAGGACTGGTTAGCAGTGGTAAAGTGCAAAGAGTCCTAAGACCAACAAAACATATTCCAGCAAAAATAGGAGGGGTGAAGGCTAGACATTTGGTGATGGTCCTGCAGAGACAATCAGGTTAATGATTGAGTGAATTAAGTGAAATTATCAGTCTCCTTTGTTGGCCATGGAATAAGTGCATCAAGTAGAAGGTGGCTGATTTGGTAGGATAGGTGTGTTACATTAGGAGTATGCTAAAGAAACAGTTGGGGATGATTTGGATATGTGTGCCTTAAGTGGAAAATAAACTGCTTTGTGTTGGAGGCTGGTGCATTGTCACCTTTTGGAATGGGGTGAACAGAGGTAAACCAAGTGTCTGTTAGGAGAAGCTGTGGATTAATTTTGTGCTTCTATATTTTTGTGCATTTTCAATAACATGCCGAATGAGGTTTTACACATGTATACATTGGTTTAATATTATTGCTTTTGAAACGAATTTCCTATGACCTGCAGAAGTGTGTTTTCTGGCTTTTGTTAACTAGGCCTCAATTTGGGTCTAGCAACCATGATTTTCAAAATGGATGTTACCCTTGCCCTCCCTCTCCACGTCTCACTGTTTATTTCTGCAGTACGCGCATGCCCAAGCAGAACCAAGCCAGTTTATTTCCATTGTCATTATTCATGCAGTTTTCGAATTCACTTTCCCCGGCTCAGTCATAAAACTATAACTACATTTCAAGGACCTTCCGTAAGCTCACTGTACCGTATTCAGTCATTAACAATTTGTGGTTGTTCATGTGTCTAGTTTGTTCTATCATGTCCTGATGGCAGTAGCATAAAGTAGACAGAATAATTATTCAAGTAGTGGATAGTGCTTAGGTGTTAAAGCAATACAACATTTAATATTTCTGTGTTCTGATTTGCTAATGAAATTATAAATTTGCTGATACTACAGTGATTCTCCAGTTCTACTAATCTCATTTGCGAAAGTAATATATAAAACCCCTTGGTTTTGTGGGTGAGCCAGAAGACTTTCCTGAAGGCTTAGATGCTGCTGGGCATGCCGCCCATTTCTCTCGATATTTTGCTGTCCAATTGAGCCTTAGAATGTTTTTGATTCTGCACTTCTCTGCAAAGCTCCATTTGCGGAGAGCCTTCATGGCAATTATCTGCAACCGCATGTTTTTATTTCTGTAATAAAACCTTTAAAGTATTCCGCTGCTCAAGAATTCAGTTATTGAGTGGTCCCTTTACTTAATTAACAGTATTTCTGATGTGTTGGAAGGGGCCTTACATGGGCGTAGGAAGTGTGGGGGACGCGGGGATATGTCCCCCCCAAATTTTGGAGTGGGGGGACACGGGGGACAAGGGTGGGGGGGGGGGACGAGTGGACAAAAGAATTTCCCCTCTCCCTTCTGTTATTCAGCAGGGCCATTAGCACGCAAAAGCGCTAACTAATGGTCCTACACTTGACCTGCCTGGAGTCAAAGAGCCCCCCCTCCCCCCCCCCCCACTGCCCTCTGCCCTTTGTTATGCTGCAGGAAGGCTCGGAGGCCTGGGAAGGGCAGAGAAGGGGAAAAAACTGTCTCTTGTCCTTCATACCCATTTCTGTCTCTGTCTCGCTCCTCCTTAAGTTCTGATTTCAAGAGCTCCTATTAATCTCTCTTGCATCTCCTTCTCTTCATTTGTTTCTCTGTGAAATGGATCCAAAATAGGCGGACACTGGCTGGATATTTCCTCATTTACTGACCGTTTTATAAATCCAAAGAAAAACCTCGGGACGGAGAGAAAAAGAATGAAATACCTAAATTAAGCAATACATAGTGGTCAGCAGACAGGCCAGATTGTTATTTACACCCACACACATTAGAACCACTTTACAGAGTTTGCCAGTGAAAGCGCTACTTTCTTTTTTTCTTCTTTCTTTGAACAACATTGTTTTCCCACGGGGAAGTGCACCATTTCTAAAGGGACTGCAATACCTGGTTGATGAGTGGAGTGAAAATGTTTAATATGATCGTTTTCAACTGTTTTATATAAGCAATGGACATTGAAACGGGTCCCTTCCTGGTCCTGTAGCCATGTCCTGAATTTTTCAGGCAAAATCACTTAATGATTTTTGAATAATGAGTTTAAAACTGTTACGGTAACCATGTTGTTCCTGAATACATTTCACATGATTTGCTTATTCTTGCATTCCTTAGGAGTGTTTGCTTTTTTGAGGGTGTTATTAATCTTTTTTCAGGCAGTATTTTACTGTTGTCTAGTGCATAATTTGAATTTAGTTGCAGCACAATTGAGTTGTAGCTGAAGGCAGTGCAAGTTTCGCTCAGTGGGGCACTATGGTGTTCAGTGTGGGAGAGGATGTGGCACTCTGGCCAGAGCTGCTGAATTCGGAACTGGAGCACCATTTTCAGCCTTCACGACCAGTCCACCAGACCGCACTCCTGACAGAGCTCATACCGATGCTACACCTTAGAAGGCCCGATAGACCTTAGAAGCCCTGGTGTCTTAGCACCCGCAGGTGAACCCCAACAGTGGCAAGTGTGAGTTAACCTAGAAGACCAGTCCACCACAATCCATACTGCAGTTCACCTCCAGTCTTGCGAGCAGGCATACAAAGAAGCACACCCTAGATCGACTGTGACTGTCACTGAGGTCACAAGATCCTTGAGGCCAGTCAACCGCACCCATTGGTACCTCCATTGGCCTTTTTCAGCAGTAGTGGTGCAACTTACCAGGGGTTGGTAATGTAGGATTTGCATGCACATCAAACTTAGGGGGTGATTATAATGAAGGTGGAACCGCCACGTCACCCTGTCACTGGCAGACCCACTGCCATCGGTGACTGCATCAACGCCAACCATATTACAATGGTGGGTGCTTTCCTGGCGGTCGGAAAGACCAACCGCCAAGCACCGACTGGCTACTTGATCCCGCCAGTGTGGCGGAGGGGCTCTTGGTTCCTACAATGCTGGTGTTGCTTACCAGGCACCACAGTAGGGCTTACAATACCCCTTACCTGCCAGCCTATCCATGGCAGTTCACCCGCGATGGAAAAGTTGGCGGAAAGGGACATTGGGGGCCCATAGCGGGCCCCTTTCCCGCAGATAATCTGCGGTGTACCCCAAGGCTCACCCCTCAGCCCAATGCTGTTCAACGTCTACATGGCACCACTCGCCCACGTCGCCTGACAGCACGACCTAAACATCATCTCCTACGCCGACGACACCCAGCTGATCCTCTCGCTCACCAAGGACCCCCACACTGCCAAAACCAACCTCCACGAAGGAATGAAGGCTGTCGGTAGTTTGGTTTGCCCTGTTCCCATCATGCACTGGGACAGGAACAGACTAATTTGCATGTAGCCAGGTTCTGAGCTGGGATGGTGCAGTGAGCTAAAAAACGGTGATGGATCAAGCCCTGATCTTTGGACTGGGTAAGAGTGGTCTGCTTAATTCAGACACTCTGTTCATCACCACCCTCTTTTCTGAATCATTTTGTCCACCATAAGCGTGGAAGGGTATACTCAGATGTGAGTCCCTTGCTCATTGCACCATCAGGATTCAAGCAAGCCGGGCCGACGACGGCTGAAATGACAGAAACCGGTCCCCGGTAGCTTGTTTCCTTCCCAGTATAAGAATTGGCTTGGTAGTTTGGTTTGCCCTGTTCCCATCATGCACTGGGACAGGAACAGACTAATTTGCATGTAGCCAGGTTCTGAGCTGGGATGGTGCAGTGAGCTAAAAAACGGTGATGGATCAAGCCCTGATCTTTGGACTGGGTAAGAGTGGTCTGCTTAGTTCATCACCACCCCCTTTTCTGAATAATTTTTACATTGCGGCAGATGATGCAGCCAGCAGCACCTGCTGCAATGTAAAAGATAGGCACTGCAAAAGCCATAGTGGCGGTTGTATTGTAATTCCTACCTTCGGGCCACCACCTCGAAGGCCAGCGGTCCCATTCTCTGATTCAATGGCAGACGGACTGGAGTCCGCCTGCCTTCGTAATCAGCCCCTAAGTTTGCAAACTTCATGGTCTCTGCTTCATGCACAAATACTTTTAACATGTGCAGCCTTCTTTCGGGCCACTGGAGTTATGCAGCAATGGAGGCCAAAATTATGTTGCAGTGTTGACTAAATGATGCAACAATAAAAAGGCTGCAGCGTAAGGCGGTGCATTTTATGATACTTTATTATTTAAACATATTTATACATACTAACAGCCTCTGCAAAGCTTTTGCCTCATTAGTACCTGTGTAACATACAAATGCAGCACAGGGAAAGGTGACCAGTCAACCTTTGCAAAGGGCCCTACAGTTCACAGCAACATAAGTCACATTTATTTTAGTAATTTTTGAACCGTTTGAGCTACAAAATTGTTTTGGGTCAAATCGTTAGGTTATGCAGCAGATGATGTATTATGAGGCAAATATGATACAGCCATAGTTAAGTGGAATTTTTTTTCCACTTAACTTAATTTTGCCCCAGCATTGTAGTTGATCAATATATAAGTTCCCCAAACCCAAAAGTCGAGTCTGGGCACAATTTGCATTTTAGAAGCAGTCCTACGACACAGGGCTACTTTTAAACTGACCAAGCAGTGCACACATACAAACACAGAAAGGGCTGCTGGCCTCTAAACTGCCATGCCCTAATATATTCTAGGGACTTAAAGGTAGTTCTAATCTCCCTGCCCTATTATGAACTAGGGCCTTATAGGAAAGGTCTTGCCAATCATAGGGGTACCCTAACCCATAGTGCACCCTAGTGTATGTAGGTGTTTTCACAGTATCTTTAAGTGTATCTTTCAGAATAGCACTGGCCCTGTGCCTGTTCAGGCAGAGGCCAGGGTCAGTCAGGTACCACCAGTACCAGTCAGCAAAACATAGGGGAGTGCCCAGGGCACAGGATGGCTTTGCAACACTAAAGAAGCACACACTCAGAATTTCAAACATAACACCATGGTTGGGGGGTTCTCTTTAATAATCAGAATTGATTTCTATCCTAATGAACACATTTTCCAACCTTAAGATAAGGAAATACTGGGTAAAAATCATGATGTTCTAATCTATACCTTGAAGTTTTCATGCAGCTCTTTGATGACGGTTAACAGCTCACTGTTCAATGTTAGGATTTTAACGTATAAACTGCAAATACCAACAGAATCTCTCAGACAAATGCAGTAACTCACTGACCAATTTACATGATATGCATTTGGTGATCTGCGTGGTACACATTCTTTGCAGCATGCATATTAACCCACTGTGTCTACTTTACCAAGAGTCAAAACTTCCACTAGACAAACCTTCGATCTCTCTCAATAAAGCACATTAATCACCAAAGTTATCTTCACATTTTTATTGTTGCCTGAAAATTGCTGGAGACCAGGAATGCAGCAGCAGGTACATTTCAAATCATAATGCACTTGCAAAGACGACACCCCCACCCTAAGTCAGCCACCTATGTTTGCTTGGTGCATCAAGATGATTCATATACATGTTTTTTTAAACATTTGGTCCGATTACTATATGATTGTAAATAACAATAAAGCATAAATGAAAATTGTGACAACATGCCTGCTTTTCTTAATATTTCACTTCGAATGTATGCGATTGTATTTGTTTAACGGGCGGTGATTTGTATAGGGTCACTGGAAAGTCCACAAGGTTGTCCCTGTCCCCCCAAGAATTTTAGTGTCTCCTACGCCCCTGGTGCCTTATCTCGGGGACACGTTGCCTCATGAAATTTGAGCTTTAATACTGTATTATTCATCGAATTCTGACCGTTCTGCTTAAAGAAATGTTGTGGTGTCAAAATTGTTGGTCCCCCACGCTTACTGTGTGTGTAGAGAATGGTGATGCAAGAGGTGATTAATGCCTATTACAGGTCAGATTACAGATCTGGATAAGGTTGCAATGAAGGATAGTCGATGGCTCCTCTTGTGGGTGGAGGGCTCTTTAGAGAGCGCCAGAACTAGGATGGAGGTGTGGTTAAAGTCTCAAAACACTCTTCAGCAAGCTGCACCCAATGACTAACCAGCACCCAAGGTCGTAAAATGAAAACTATAAAAGGTCACAGCTGAACTCATAAAACCCGAAGAAAGGTAAAAGTGCTGCTAGGAATATGTTAATTATTGAAAGTACTTGGATCACTGCCAAATATTGAAATGTTTCAAGGACCTGTAGTGATCCCATGATGGGATCAGGCATTTGTTGCAATTCCTTGTCTGCATTTCCATCCTGCCTGGCATTTCGAGGAGAAGTGGCTGGGCTTGAAAAGGAAGCCAGAGGAGTGTTTTCTTCTGAAACGGTCATTCAGTTTTCAAACTGACTGTGACAGTCTCCGACACACTGAAGAGAACCTGTTGAATGTTCTAACAGATGGATGTTCTCACAGCAAAATGAACATACGAAAGTTGCTGGTTACCGAGACGCAGAATTTAGACTCCCAGAAAAATCAGGGGACACTTTATAGCGAGTTCTCAACCAGTGCTGCAACACTAACCGTGTCAAAATATCAACATGATGGAAAGAAACATTATGTGCCTCGAAAGTAACGAAAATAAAAACAAATCAAAGTGTAATCATCAGCAACAGATAATTGTTACTTTTTATGCATCCGGCTTTTAGATGTGCACAGAAGTTCACACAGGCGTGCAACGCCCATAGGGCTAAAAAGCCTTCAGCCCCCACACCCCCCTCACCAACCCCCGCCACCCCCCTCCCCGGGGTGTCTCAGCCCGGGCTGCTGCAGCTCGAGCTGCTGTGGGCTCGGCTGGGCAGTGTCTGGAGTCTTATCTCCTGCATGCCACAGTTTCACAGGTCTTTAAAGACCATATTCATATTTGCATACCGTTTTATCTGGTTACAGAGGCTTCGTTTCTTCTCTGGTTCCAGTACCCCCTGGGCCCCCACTCTGCCTATTCCTTACATTTTACATTTACTGCCCTAGTGTGAGAATGCATTTCATGAAAATAAAGTAGGGTTGCCAAAAGAACAAGCATTAGAAATGCAATAGGTCTCGCAGTAGTAAAGTTTGAGCTATAGGTGTTAATTTATTTTTTTGTTTTTTATTTATGTGTTGTTTTTTCTAAATAGCTAAATTAATAGCTTTCTTCTTTACAAAGGCAATAGTTATAATTTTTGTAAATGTGACACCTCTAGCATTTGTAACGCAACATGTTTTGTATTAACGGGACTTATATGTGACTTATATGTATTGATATAAAAAAAATCAATGGCTTTAAAAAAAAATTCATAATTAATACGTAAAGAAAATGGATTTTATTTTATATTGCCAATAGCTTAACGTTTATTAAATATATTTAGTGTATATGCTGTGGTTGCGCTGAGTGAGGGTGAGTGAGGGTGAGTGAGGGTGAGGGTGAGTGAGGGTGAGGGTGAGTGAGGGTGAGGGTGAGTGAGGGGTTGAGGGTGAGTGAGGGTGAGGGGTTGAGGGTGAGTGAGGGGTTGAGGGTGAGTGAGGGTGAGGGGTTGAGGGTGAGTGAGGGTGAGTGAGGGTGAGTGAGGGTGAGTGAGGGTGAGTGAGGGTGAGTGAGGGTGAGTGAGGGTGAGTGAGGGTGAGTGAGGGTGAGTGAGGGTGAGTGAGGGTGAGTGAGGGTGAGTGAGGGTGAGTGAGGGTGAGGGGTTGAGGGTGAGTGAGGGTGAGTGAGGGTGAGTGAGGGTGAGTGAGGGTGAGTGAGGGTGAGTGAGGGTGAGTGAGGGTGAGTGAGGGTGAGTGAGGGTGAGTGAGGGTGAGTGAGGGTGAGTGAGGGTGAGTGAGGGTGAGTGAGGGTGAGTGAGGGTGAGTGAGGGTGGGTGAGGGTGGGTGAGTGAGGGTGAGTGAGGGTGAGTGAGGGTGAGTGAGGGTGAGTGAGGGTGAGTGAGGGTGAGTGAGGGTGAGTGAGGGTGAGTGAGGGTGAGTGAGGGTGAGTGTGAGTGAGGGTGAGGGTGAGTGAGGGTGAGGGATTGAGGGTGAGGGGTTGAGGGTGAGTGAGGGTGAGTGAGGGTGAGGGGTTGAGGGTGAGTGAGGGTGAGGGTGAGTGAGGATGAGGTGTTGAGGGTGAGTGAGGGTGAGGGTGAGTGAGGGTGAGGGTGAGTGAGAGTGAGGGTGAGTGAGGGTGAGGGTGAGTGAGGGTGAGGGTGAGTGAGGGGTTGAGGGTGAGTGAGGGTGAGTGAGGGTGAGTGAGGGTGAGTGAGGGTGAGTGAGGGTGAGTGAGGGTGAGTGAGGGTGAGTGAGGGTGAGTGAGGGTGGGTGAGGGTGGGTGAGGGTGGGTGAGGGTGGGTGAGGGGTTGAGGGTGGGTGAGGGGTTGAGGGTGAGTGAGGGTGAGGGTGAGTGAGGGTGAGGGATTGAGGGTGAGGGGTTGAGGGTGAGTGAGGGTGAGGGTGAGTGAGGGTGAGGGTGAGTGAGGGTGAGGGGTTGAGGGTGAGTGAGGGTGAGGGTGAGTGAGGATGAGGTGTTGAGGGTGGGTGAGGGTGAGTGAGGGTGAGGGTGAGGGTGAGGGTGAGTGAGGGTGAGTGAGGGTGAGTGAGGGTGAATCCAATGGGAACACTTTGTTAAACATAATTTAACTGTTAGCTGAGGCCGGGAGACACAATTATTCGATATTCGTACACATATAAACACGACCTACTATATTAAAAATGTGTTTTATGGTTTGCAGTCCACGTCAAAGCTTCTCGGACTGCAATTGTGGTATTTTTCAGAAGTGGAGGCAGCCCCGCTCCACAGCTAGATATTTGATGCGTTCACACACAGTGCGTGGCCGTGGCTGATTTTTACGGCGGCACAGAGTTATGAAATGAGCGAGGAGGGGTGTTCACAACATAGATATGGTTCATTCCTTTGTGATCGAAGCAGGGCCCTCCTACGCATCCGTGTTGGACTTCGAGAAGTAACATCCCTCCTACACACGGCGATGAAAAGAGCCCGGATTCCTGCGAGCCAAAAATGTGACCCCGAATGGTCCCGGGAAACGAAAAGCGCCCAAGTCTAATGCGCCTGAAAGCCTGCAACATGCACACTAATTCCAGCCTGTTTTACCAGTCTGAATCTAGGAATATTAACATTTCCTCTTTTACAGAAGCTCGCTCATCATAAGGTGTAAAGAGTTTTCATTACAATCCTTAATGCGCACGTGTGAGTAAGCATTCTGCAGTGACATAATGCATCTCATTTTAGGTGAGATAATGAGAAGAAAGTTTATTTGATGAGGTCTTCGTCAAAAAAAGGACACAAACTGAAATGGGAGGTATTAAGAATGAAAAAGAAAATAAACCCTGGATCTCAAACTGGGAGGACGTCTCAAATTGTCCGGGTGACATACAGAAGACGGTCCACTCTTGCAAATAGTTGCTAGACCTTTCCTTAGGAGTTCAGATTTTTACTAATCCTGTAGGCTCATACCTATACTCCGATTGCAAAACGCTCCATTTAAAGATGGCTTGGTGTACAGGGTGCTTTATATCACCGAAAATTCTCTGCTGGTTTTCACAATAAAAGGAAACAGCTGATAACGTCCAACCCCAGAGAAAATAATCAGAGTTTTCAAAGGGAGGGCTGCATGGGATCGTGGGCTGCCGTGTTGGGCCGGCTGCAGCAGAAGCAGACCCCAAACAAGCCGTGCCCCCCCTCCTATTTATACCGTCGGTAATAGGAACCATGCTCACCGCCGGCTTCTAATAGGAAAACTAATACGGTAATAATATGACGGGAAATTGAAATTCGGAGAACATTTCCTGCAGCCGTAGCTTAATTGTAGGGCCACACATCCATTTTTTCTTGAAAGACTGAAAGTCGGAGGCTTGTGAAGCGGTGATAAGGCTGCGCGCGACGGAACCATTCGAGCGGCTTTCCAGAGGGGCGCACTGGTGCCAGTCTGAGGGAAACTGTGCTGAGTCTAAGGTAGCTGGCAAAAGCTTCTCGGTGCTTATGGCTGAAATAAATTACCACAGGGCACTCACTCGATGATGATAAACGGAGTGTTGTGGAGAAAAAGTAAAATTCAATTATTACAGAACTTGAAGTCCCCCTAAAAGGAAGTACTTCCTGCGAGCATGTATCGCAACTGTTTGCGCTTCACATTTCGAAAATGACGGTGCAACTTTGTTCACTTAATTCATGTATTTATTTATTTTATTTATCAAGGTTTGTATATCGCGAACTTGACGCATATGCAGCAGATTAATGGCACACAAGCACACCGGAACGACAGGCACAAAGCAGAGGAGTGCGGGGAGAGGGGAGAGGTGCGACACGGCAGGCAGAGTAGGAGGAGGAGGGGGGAGGAGAGTAGGGGAGGCACGGCCTAGCGGCCGTGCAATCAAGAAGTGAGGGGGCGGAGCTGGGGAGGGGAGCTGGGGATGAGAAATGCGACGTGCGGATGAGGGAACTTATGTGCACGCGCTTTTAAGCTCAATGCGCATGCGCATTGAGCTTAAAAGTCACGGGCACTGCAAGGAATCGCCACGATTCCTTGCAAGTTGGATAAAGAGTGGATAAGCCACCATAGTCTCGCTTGCTCGATGCGCATGCGCATCGACAGGCGAGACCTAAAAATGCCAGCCATGTGTGGTTAGCTGTACCAATGTTGCTGTGTACAAATGCATGTATGCTCATAAATCTGGGTGTACATGCATGTCCTTCTGGGCATATGTCCGAGTTCCTCTATATGACACTTGCTTCTGCATGCATGCACCATGCAAGAGCCAACTGTGCGGCTTGGTCAGCTCAGTTTTAATCTAGGCTTTTGACTGCTGTAATACCACGACCTCAGCCAAAGACCGAACTCTTTACCTTCCCTCCTGTAGTGTACTCTGCTCAACCCTTAAGCAACTAGTTTACTTGTTAGAGCACGCCACTACACTACACGCAGGACTACTGCTTTCCTAATGGGAGACAGCAATTCCTGTACAAACTCCTGTTGAGTTTCTTATTCCAGGAGCTTTGTGTAATGAGCAAATATGTCCCTACTCGCCTATAATAAATCATTACATGCAAGTAATAGTGCCTTTAAATCACTACTTGCAAGAATTTATCACAACTGAATAATGACGGCATTCGCTATCTCACTAAACAGAGAGTGAGAGACCTTTCTGCATCTTCTGAGGACACATCTCCCTCATAAGCAACATTTGCATTAGCAAGCACCCAGTGCCCACCATACCGCCTACTGCTGTCCGATACCTAATTTGATGGCACACCGTTGGTGAATAGTCAAGCTAGTCAAGCTGCAGCGATAAGAAGCGAGGCCTGGCATGAAACGACATTTAATTTTGTGAGGTGGCAGGCAAGGGTACGACAGGCACCATTTGCTTGCCAGCGACTATGTGGCCTGCGAGGGAGAAGTGTGCAACAAGGTCTCTCACATCTGCTTAGTGAGACATTCAGCGATGATAAATTATTACGTCAGTATTGACTTCACCAGTGCTTTAAAAACGGATACAAAACTGCATCTCAGTTCGGCAGCAACGGGGGGGGTAAGAGGAGCGGTGAGTGTGACAGGAGTGACTAGCAGGGGCAGGGCCTGCTGTTTATATTGTATTTTGGGATTTGCAGTCCTTAGTAGAGTTTCTTTCATGGGGAAAAACTACAACTTCCAGAATCCAAAGGATAATAACAGATCTAGGTGGTACTCACATTTTACTTTGGCGACTAGTGAGCTCGCTGGGTAATCTCGGATCTCAGGGAGGCTCATGCCCTGCTGCCTAGTGACTACATGGTCACTAGGACTTCAGTGACTTGAAATATTTAAAAAACGTAAATCAGCTCATAAACAAAGGATAAAATACAAGCAAGCATACTACAATTCAGAGACATTTGTGGCATTCTGCACAATGCCTTCAGAGGTTCATTCTTGAGAGCTACTAACGTTTAAAAGGAACTCCAACATGCCTTATGCTACAGAGGCCCAAATGTGAATCAACTACTAAAGTAGTACACACAAATGAAGATAGTGCAGAGATAAAAGCTTTGGGACAGCAAACATGCAGTGAAAAACCCCATCCGACGGCCAACCATCACTGAGAATTCTTGACCTCAAGTTCAAGACCTTAGAAAAATGACTAACGGACATTCATTCGATTAGTAATAGCAACGGCCTGGAATCACAGCATCAGTTCAAAGTCTCTCATACAACTAAAAAGGGAAACTCACTATGCCACACACTTAAACCATGTCTACCTCACTCAGCTCTCAGAGGCAAAACTGAACAGTGATTGACCGTGTGCTAGCCCAAAGCGTAGAATAAGTTTAATGTGTGCGTGAAGGTTCAACTAACCATACCTGTCATGTTCGATCACTTTCTGCAACCCTTCGCAGCATTTGTTGCTAGAAATCTGTTTCAGCGTCATTATTTTATCTGCAGGGAAAATGGAAAGCAAAACATTTTAATATAAAAAGGAGCTATAAGTGAGTGAAAGTGGAATGACCATGTGTGTTACATAAATTCGATACGTTAAATACAACAACCAAATATCAGCCTAAAAACCTATTCATGCTTCCTGAGGTGAACTTTGGCAATGGTGTGGAAGTTGGCCAGGGCTGTTCATTAGTGTATAGTTAAAAGAACACTTCCGCAGTTATACCGGACACAGTGTGACACAAGTAATATACATTCTGCCACCAATGACCACCATCCAACTACTAGGCCGGCAAATACAAAGGACTCTTGCAAACACCACTACCCCTGGATTTTGGCCTCCAGTCAACATTTCATTCCTTGTAGATACAGGTTAAGGGAGAAAGCACTTGAGTGTGCATCTCATTACAGACAGCTCTGAACACGGTGCGTACAGCCCAATAACTGAATTTGTGTCTTTATTTCCGGAGTTTTGCAAAGCACTTCTGTTTAGCCATCTGCCCACTTCAGAGTGCCTGTTACAGTTGTTAGCAATTGCATATGGGCAGTCAGGTCCCAGAGGTATCCCTTTGCATGGGTCGTATCAACTAATCAATGCTAGTGATTGAAGAACTGGTACCAGAGGTTGGTATTAGGTAATTGTGTTGGTTAGCAAAGTGGGAAGAGTGAGGTTGTTTTTCCTCAGCCCTTAGAGTCCAGTCCAATTGTGATGTGGGCCCTGATTTGCCTTTGTCAATCACTCCATTCTGCCTCATATCTGGACAGTTGTATCTTCCCCACAAGCAACGAGTGGTCTGATCTGGGAAGGTGCGAAGTCCGAGCAACATTTTCTTCAACTTGTCTGCCCAACGTTGGTGACTTTGGGTAAGAGTAGCTACTGAATTATTTTCTTTTGGAATTTGTGTTTTGCCAATGGTTATCATCGCCTCTGGTGCGAACGAGAGGTAAAAGAGGTCAGTTTTCAGCTGTCAGATTGAGAACGTAGCAGTTTCAGTCCATGGCCAATTTGTGATTAGTCCCCATTCTCAATTCCTCTGAACTTTTGTGGAATTGTATGTGATAGTTTGCTGATGTGAGGACTCCAATAGGAATGTAGTGGGACAACAATTTTATGGAGTACCCCAGATGTCATTCTTAATATATCTGTAGACAGAATTTTAAAGTTGAACCTGGACTAATAGAAGAGTCAATGGCGACCTTTTAGGGATGATTAGATGTGCTACCGACTTTGTAAGGCTCACTGTGGACAAGCTGAACTATATTTAATGATTTTTTGGGCAAAGTATATTGAAATAATCCAACCTACCAATGGCAGGGCCATAATTGTATACATCCAATGGATGGTTTCCATGAATGATAGCTTACTTGGAAGCGGTGTTTCTGACCACCTACTTTACTTGAGGTTCAACAGAGACACCTGTATTTAGGAATATAACCGACTTTTTGATTTTCAAACTCGGAGCAGTACCAACCGCAAGGGGACAATCCAGGGGAAGATCTCCATCTGTTATCTCCCACTAACAAGACCTTAGATTTAGAGTCCCTTAGGTTTTTAGGGGACTGTCATACCTGGGCATTACCTGTAAATTCATAATTGGACAACTCAAGGCCTGGTGCAGGTCCTGCAACAACAAAGAGTCCCCTTGCATTCAAACTCGTGCCCATAATGGGAGGAAGAAGCATATATGAAATAGAGCAATAAAGTGTTCTTGTATAGACACCAAAAGGCTCTGCTGCATTTGTGCGCAAAGTCATATACACGTTGGTATAAAAGTATAGTTCTGCGGAGGGACAGTCAGGGCTTTTCATGAATCTGTTCCATCATTATGGTTAAGGTTGCACTCGACCACACTCGAAATTGGATGACAGAGGTGTCAGTAAATCTTAAATATCTCAAGGTTATTTCTTTATGTTCCAGTGTGCTTGAGATGGCCAATCACAGTTTTAGACTTGTAGCCTCACTGGAGGTCTTTCAAAACATTTTTGCGTATTATTCTAGTGCGACTATAACACAAATACATTCTTACCCAGAGGCTTTCAAGAAGGAATACGGAATTTGCTAAACTTTCAGCCCAAAGTGTCCATTTTACAGACAACTCAAATTCACCCGACAGGGCTAGTTATGTCATATATGTGCAGTGGGCCACTCAGTATCCAAGTGACTCTACATATGAATCCGGACACCCTGATGTCAGGCGCAGCATCAGGTTATAAATACAGCCTGCTTGATGGCATGGGCTCAGAAAGTGTTTTTCTCCAACCTGTGCCTGATCATTTTTGTCGTTGCGTAGAGTGAGGACCAAGATGATGAATGAGCAGTCTTCTGCTTCATCGCCCAACAGTAAAGATCCGATGCTATTGCACTCTCTGGAGATGCCCACCAGGCACATTACGGGTCTGAGCTATGGCACCAAAGGATTGGCCTATCGTACAGCTGTGTGCCACATTTGATCACTTGTGGCAATACAACCATGAAGAGGGCAGTGTTCACCTTTAATGTGCATTTTGAACCACAGTGGAACCCAGACTCAAAGCTTCACCATGGCACAAGTTCAAAACACAGTTTGAGAGTGAGCTGAGGTTAGTGTTAAGTATAAAGGGCACCATTGTCACAGCATAACAGGGTGTTGGACGTGTAACCCACAACAACATATTCTGCTTCAAGACATGATGAGGAAAAGCTATCTGAGAAGACTCAGAGCATCCATGATCCAGGCAAGGGGAAAGAGTACGACATTCTCAACATCGATAACCAGCCCGTCAGCCTGCGCCCCCACCAAGAGATTGAGGTGTTTCTTCAAGGCCGGTCCCACAACCAAATCAAAGGCTGTAGGACTAGATTTGCTGAAATGAAGACTAGAATGACAACTTTGGGAAACTTTTGAATTTGTTGTTAGGAAGAGATATCGCGGGTACATCCTCTACCTTTTAACACACACTACCATGCAACCTGGCACTCTTGTGCAGCATCAGAGTATAATTAAAGGCTACCTGGGTGCATGCACTCAGACTATGCATGCCTCTAACTGGTGTCTTCTCAAGCCTGTTGCCATGCAGCGAGAGGTCTACTCCCAGCAACACAGTTTTACCTTCGGAGAGACTCAATGGAAATATATATACGCATACATACTCAACTGACGATTAGCCTTAATGTAGGCTTACATATGTGAATTAAAATAGCTTGGGGCAAAACTCCTGAATATTATTCACAAGGGCTCTTTTGCAATAATGTCCACTCTGTATAACTTACCAACTTCTGAAGTTCTACCACAATCTATTGTCTCATATAGGCACTTGAGAGAGGGCTTTCTCCACTAACCAGTGCAGGAAAAAAGGGGGATCCTGCCCGATCTTGAATAATACTAGCTGCTATTACTGAGTGGTATATGGGCTGGTCCCATTGAAATATGACCAATTTGTCCATGTAATATGCCAAAAGCAGGACATATTCAGCAGTGTGTGCATGTTGTCTGTTTTCCACGCCAATGAAATGGAGCGAAACAGGCGATCAGATTGCCATCAATTGACAAGTGCTTAAGATATAACTCTGATTTGGAGGCACATTTTTAACTTAGTTCAATCCCTGTATGTATGAAACAGGCACGCACTGAAAAAATGTCAGAAGTACTTGTATGTATAAGTAATTACATTAGTAACCATTTAAATAACACTTTTAAAAAATGCCTTTTATTGCACTACGCATCCCAATGTAGGGTGTCAGAGCGCTTTACATCACATACACACTTATCAATCATACAAGTGTGTAAACCAAGGTACAGGAAATGTTCAATAAGGCAATGAGGGTTTACAAGACATAGGAGTCCCAAATCCTCCATTCTGGTAGGCATTATATGTTAAGAATGCTTGGTCTGAAGAAACACAAAGTCATAATTGAAAACGTAACACAGTGGCTGGGGTTGCCTGCACTAAAAAGACTAGTACTCAAAGCAAACCTTTTGTTACACCTAGAATAACACAATTGAGAAACAAATAAAGTTTATGCCGTACACTTTTCATGCAGCTCCTTGATGACGGTTCATAGCAAAGTGCGTCATATTGGGAATATAACTTATAAACTGCAAGTACAAGGGTATACAATACCCCCTGCTGCACATCATAAGGATATTGAAAGTCACCAATGAGTTCCAAACCCATATAGAGGAACGAGGCTGACCTTTATAAGGTAATGGAACTCCAAGGTGACTTGCAATATCCTCATCATGCATGCAGGGGGTACTTTATTCCATATGTTACATGGCCACACCATCACCTTTCCCATTACATTTGTTGCTAACAGATATTAGAAACAATTCAATACTAGTCAGTTGAAAAAAAAAAGCTGCAGTAGCTTAGAATGTGTAGAACCATACATTAAGCCTCCAGCTTTTCCCTATCTAAGGAGTGCAAAAAAAAAAAAAAAAAACTATCTCACTGCTTGTCAGTAAGCTATGAAACTAGAGCACAAGGAAGAAAAGCAACATACTGCTTTAAACAGCTTCTCTGTGACCAGACCTGCCGTCCACCTCGGCTACTGGCTCTGGCAGCAGGCATTGTGATGCAAACACAAGGAGATAATGGATGGAGTGCTGAAACTTTTCAAACACTCACCCCCAGTAACAGATCTGGGTTGAATCCATCATCATTAACCCTGGGCAGTGTTGGCAACAAACTCCGTGAAGCTCCGCTACGCCGCCTGCCTCCACCCACCTCTTAATATATAACTTAAAAGTACATTAAAGCAAGTTAAAAAAGACTTACCTTTTAACTGCGGCGTCCCTGGGCTGCCCTTCTCCTCTTCTTCGACATTAGAAATACTAATTGGAAAACTGCGAACACGCCTGCGAATGCACACTTCTTACGAGAAATGCGCATGTGCGGGGCGTGCACAGTTTTCTTATTAGTATTTCTAATGGCGAAGAAGAGGAGAAGGGCAGCCCGGGGATGCTGCGGTTAAAGGGTAAGTCTTTTTAACTTGCTTTAATGTACTTTTAAGTTATACTATTAATAGGGGGGTGGAGGCGGGCGACGGGCCAACTCTTTGCTGCTGAGTTTTGCCTACTCTGCAGAAAAGGCAAATTTCTGCACACTCGGCAGGCAGGGCGTAGTTCTCCGCCCATGTTTAACCCGTTGCGTGCTTGTGACGGAACCGTTCCGTCACAAGCCTCAGATGGGCTGTGCTGGTGACGGAACGGTTCCCTCACGGCCAGCGCGGCGCAGGCGCGGTGAGCGGATTTTGCGCCTGCGCGGCACGTTCTATTAAGCGTGCGAGGCCGTGACGGAACCGTTCCGTCACAAGCACAGCCCACCCGAGGCTCGTGACGGAGCCGTTCCGTCACAAGCACGGGAGCGCCGCACGGCGCCCCTCCCCCGTAGCACTGCAGCGGAATAGCCGCCGCAGCTAAGGGGTTAATCATCATTCTTTAGCTAACTTCGCTACCCCAGTTCAGACACAGCTATTGCAAATCAGTCTTGACCCTCTGCCTCATGGGAACAGTCCAGCCCGAACTACCAAGCCTGGTCTTTCCTGTAATTTCAGAACTCGAAAGTAATAACCATATAAGAGTCTAATTCTGATGTTGTTTCTTAATAATCGACAACTTGGTACATCACAGGTTGCAAATTATAAAGAAATGAGTGATTGACGTTTATAAAGGGACTACAGAAGCCCATGTATTATAATCATATCTCTGGCAAAAGCAGTTACTGTCTGCGCTTTCTACATGAAATACATAACTATTACGTTCATGATAAACATTGTGCGTTGCAGCATGCACATTAACACACTATGCTATTTCATCACGAATAAAAGCTGCGACAAGACATAATACAGGTCTCTCCAGCAAGGGCATACCCATTAACCACCACAGTTATTTGCCAAAATCATTGCGCCTGAAAATTGATTGACACACAAAGGTCTCAGCAGCAGGTGCATTACCCTGTAAGATATTTTTAAACACTACCTTTGGTACTGTAGTAAATGACTTCTCCACTGTCCTCCACTAGATAGACTATTCCATGACATCTGTGACATCATAGAATGCCTGGGTGTCTCTCTGGCTCACAGGGCCTCTCTCTACCTCATTGTGGCAGTTGGTCAACTCAGGCTGAGCTGCTAACAGCTGGCTCCTGGTGGGGTCATATTTGTAGTACTTATCTTGTCTTATCCATCTAACCTAGAAGGGATCTTAAATAAAGGATTATCCAACTTACCCATCTTCCTTTACTACAGGTACCAAGTAAGCCAGACCAGACTGGATGTCACATTTGTCCTTCTCTTGCCAATTTCTTTACGGTAGTGTGACAGTCAGACCCTGTTTTTGATGGCACCATTCACGTTCTTCTACCACACCTTAACACCCCCAATTGATGGCATTCCTGTACATTGTTTTTCATTTCAAACACAACTAGTATTCAATCCTAGATTCTAGTTTAGTAAACCACCCCAATTTATTATGAGCAGTGCCGGCCCAACCACTTAGCGCGTATGGATACCAGGCTGCCGCCCTGCACACATGGCCCGAAATAACTTCATACACTGCTCGCCCTCCTTTCACGGCGCACTACGAGGCTGGGGATTTGTGAGGAGGAGGGGCGCAGCATGTGGCAAACCTTCTGTCAGTTTAATCGCCCGGCTGGGGTTCCCCGTTAGCCGTCTCCACGAGATAGCGCCTGGAAGACCAAGCCCCCGCGTCAGTGCCACTAGCCTTCCCCAACCACTGAATACGATCATCTACCTGCGAACTCCGTCCTGTCGCCTGCAGACCCTGAATAGCTGGGAGTGAGAAGGCGGACCTGCCCGCCTCTTCCCATGACCAGCCCCTTCCTCTCGACTAGGGCCGCCTCCCTCCGCAACAAGGCGCCAATCAGCTGCACGGCTTTACGGTCCCGCTCGGCCGCCATGGCTGTCTGAACAGTGAAGGGAAGAGAACGGAGCGGGAGTCAGGACTGCGGCGCATTGTGACGCGGACGCCCGTGAACGTGGAAGGATGGAAGCCGGGAAACCTTCGGGGGTAGCCGAGCTTCTAAAGGTGACCAGGAAGAAGGAAAACAGATACAGAATCTAAGGTCACCTTCCGTAATGAATTGGCCAATAGGACGCCTATGGGAGATCTATTGCTTTGACAATCAGTGCGGTCTCAGGCTCAAAGGCTAGTGAAGAAGAGATGACCGGCTGCTGGCAGGGTATTCCTAGTTTCCAACCATGACCCACCTACGGCCTTAGGGCAGCACTTTCTGCCATTTAAAATTACCCTTTCGCCAACTATTCTTGGACTGTTGAGTTTTCAGTGTCTACCACGCCCACTGCTGGAGGGCGCAGTCCAGGGCAGTGCCCGTCCTTGCTTCCATTGCGCCCTGGGGGGAAAGAAATGTGTCAGCCTTGTTACAGCTGGCGAATAAAATGAGCCAGCAGGGAGTTCATTTTGTGTTCACAGTGCTGTCACATCAAAGCAGTGTCTGGCCGCTCAGCACAAACTTCTCTGAAGTAAAATAGCACTAAGGTTTACAATTTATGAAAGTATGTGGCAGAACTGGGAGTAACAGTAGAAAATATTTCTTAATATAAATTGTCTTGAATACACTGAGCAACCACAATATTAAGAGGTCGAGTCTAAGCCGAAAACTGAGATGTCCAATGGACAAGTGAGCCAAACCACTGCAGATTTTCATGATAGCCATTCACTATACATAAAGGGTTTCCATTTAGATTCAGCATAACTAACATTAGCACAGTTACGAGAGCATAGGCTGTGAACTTAGATTGGATATGCATGCACTAAATAAATTTAAACTTTCCTGAAACAGTTAGAGTGAAATAATGAAAGTGCTCTATAGCTGTGGCAATGTGAAAGCCTGTAGTCTGAAAGCTACATTTACCAGGAATATGGACAGACGGCTTGCCTTTATGTGGAGGTGACACTACTTACTTGTGGAAGACACCTCCTGCTGAGCTTCCGTCATTACTCTGAGTGGTACTACCCTGTGATATGGCTGGCATCAATCTTAGACGGGTGTGAAAGAAGAGACACTGTATCCCGACACACATACATAAACGATGCAAGGCAGTCTGTTCAAGTCTAGGCTACGGAATGGAAATCATCTTTAATATCCAATCTCTTTGTGCATCCAGAACCCTTGCATAACGCAAAATGATACCGCGCCCACCCCCCCAGAATGTTATAAAGCCCACAAGTGTTGCTTCTCTCGCTGACATTCATAGGCATGGGCTGAATGGGGCTTTTCATAAACTGTTGGGGTATGTGGAGGGTTGGGACCCGCCTGTGTATTTAGTAATTTTCTGTTTACTGTTCCTAAATGACTAAGAAGATGCTATTGAAATGAGTGAAGAGGCCCAGTGGATTCAAACCAACGGGTGCCAGCCTCTCTCTCTCAATGGAAAAAACTTTTAAAAACAGCGCTATGGTCTGGCTCAAACCATTGAAATTTGCTGGAAAAACACTTTACTACCTCAGAAACTGCATGTAACATTTACTTTATACAAGTAAACAACTTAGTTCTCTTCGCTGTGATTTTACCAAGCTGCACAAATGTAACCCCTTGCAGGGCTTGCATCCTGGTTTTAGTTAATAAGTATCATATCACACAATGCTGAATCTAAGTATATTTAAAATACATGCACACTCCGCATTCAGTTTAATTGGAACTCCCAATGGGCACTGGGGAAAGTTCTAAAGAGCACATATTCGAACGCAACCCCCTCTGAGACGCTATCGACTAATTTTAGGATTCTTACTTCAAAGGTTTTTACAATGGGTTCTTAAGTTCACCCATCTGGACTCGATAGCACCTGGACTCATACTGGCATCATGTTTAAGTTGTATAGCAAGACATACTGAAATCAGGAACAGCAATGACACCGGTGTTAGAGAAATGACACACCACCCCAAATGTGTAATAAAGGCTCTTGGAAAGTGTCTGCCCTTTTCCCTTGTGCTACGTATTTCATACATAACTATAACGTGATAACAACTGAACAGGAGCCCTTGTGGAGTTTTAACTCTATTTAATCCATGTTCTTTTCCTAGGTGCCTCGTGTCACTGCCATGTGCTATACCACCCACCCCGGTAAGCCTAGGCTGTCTAGCTTAATATCACAGTATGGCCATTTGTAGCAATGCCATCTCTGAAGGACTTAGGTCCGGCCGACCCCTTGGCACAGGCCCCATGAGTGCGAAATCTCATGAAACGCCAGAAAAAGGCACATCCATGCAGTCGCTAAATCCGACAGAAAATGGATATGATAAAACCCGCACTGCAACCTCAGACGTAGGCATCGTTTGGCAGAGGAAATGGCCCAAGTTACAAACAATACAACTTTTGATGTGTAGCTCGGGAGAGTGTGTTGTGTTGTATACCTTTTAAGGTTTGTCCTCGTTGTTCTTGTGTTCCTTCACGAGTTGTATTCACGAGCTGTACATGCACATGCTGTAGAATGTTATCTTTTGATGTTGTGTTCCTTTTCTTCAGTTGTTCCCTTTGTATACACAGCGGCTTCTGCAGCAGCTGTTCAAGGAGAAGGACTGAAGAGAGGAAGCTCCGTTGGTATCTTGATACTGAAATAAACTACTTAAATACATCATTTTCCTGCATCTTTACTTAACAAATTGGCGACGATTCTGCCAACGGAGAGAACCCACATTTGAGGATTTATTCTCTTTCAAGGATTTATTTTTATTTTTTTTGTTGCGTATTCATAACAAAGATTTTTTTATTTTTAAATATATTCTCTTTGAACTCTCGCACTCGTATGGCTTGCTGATTTGGTAATGTATTGATAACTTTATTTTTGGTAAAAAAATTTACTGGATCTTTTAAAAGCACACGCTCGTGCAACTAAACCATTCCAAGCTCGCACAACGGAATCAGCCCAGCAGCTTCAGAACGTCTGACCAAGGTACGTCTCTTGCGCTAAGCTCCTGATGACGCGCACTACGTAATTGACGTTGGACGAGGTAACGTTAAGGTTGATCGACGTGCCACCATCTTGGTTTTTGTGCATTTTTGGGATTTAGCATCGGAAGTGCGAGCAAGTATTTAAAAGTTACCGATAAAGTTAATTTGAATACAAATCAGCAACGCTTTCACTTTCTTCAGTCCAGGATTCATTAATTTGAAGCTCTGAGGTACTTTCTTTATTCTATTGATTTTTTTTTAAACATTTCTTGCATCTCAATTTTATAATGGCTACTCAACAAAACTTTACAATTCAGAATCCTTTACCTTTTTGGTCTTCTGGTTGTGATCCACACATTAAATGGTTGGAATGGAAAGCATATTTTATAAACTTCATTAAGGCAATTGATGTTGACAAAAAAATGTCTGCAGAAAGGAAAAAGACCCTTTTTCTTTATTCTCATGGTCCAGCTGGTTTAAAAACGTATGAAAAAATGCAGAAAACTGCTGTAAGTGGTGATATGGATGAATTTGTTATTATTCTTAAGGATTTTGACAATCATTTCTCACCAAAAGTATGCATTAGCATTACTAGATACAATTTTTTTCATAGAAAGCAAGATTCTAATGAAACTATTGATGAATATGCCTCTGCTTTAAGACTAATCGCGGGAGATTGTAAATTTGAACAATTAGAAGATCAGTTAATAAGAGACCAAGTTGTCGTGCACGCATGTGATACTTCCATTCAAGACCGTTTGTGGATTAATGGTGACTCTGATCTGAAAGACATTTTAGCACTAGTGAGGAAAGCAGAACTCTCAAGTCGTAGTGCTAAAGCTTTAAAGAAAGAAAAAAAGTCAGAAGACAAAAGTGAAAATATAATTAGCAGAATTAAAGACAAATCATATGAAAAGAATAAGAAGCCCAATTTAAAAAAATTTTAAGCATGATTTTTCTGAAGACAAAGAAAATTTGAAAGATAATTTGAAATGTTTTCGTTGTGGAAGCAGTTCTCATCTCGCTAACAGCAAGAGTTGTCCTGCTTTAAAACACAAATGCTCTAATTGCAGTATTGTAGGGCATTTTGCTAAAGTCTGTTATAGGAAAAAGTCTGTTAAAGTGAAATGTGTTATTGATGATAATGTTTCAAGTTCTAGTGATGATAATTCTATCAAAAAGATTTAATTCAACACCGTTTTAGATAATAAGATTAATGATAGTTCCAAATAACTATTTTTATTAAATATTATTGACAAAGAGAATAATAGAAAGAAACCTCTTTGCTTATTATCTTTAGGTGGTGTTGAAGTTCAAATATATGCTGACTCTGGTTCCCCATACACAATAGTCAATGAAGCTATATGGAAGAGTATGTTTGTTAAAAAACTTGGAAATGATCTGTTACCACCTGACATTCGTCAAGTGGGGTCTTTGGTTGATTCTGTAATAAATGCCCCAAGTCCCGGCAATAAAGATGAAGTAAGATCTTTTGTAGGTCTAGTTGAATTTTACTCGAAGTTTGTTAAGAACTTCTCGAGTAAAATTTTCAATATCAGACAATTATTAAAGAATACATCTAAATTTCTTTGATCTAAAGAGTGTAATGAAGAATTCAACAATATTAAATGTGAAATTGCAAAAGCTCCAGCTTTGAGTTCTTTTGATGCCGAATTGGACAATGTGATTACTGTTGATGCAAACAACAAAGGTCTTGGTTGTGTGTTTTCACAGCTAGATTCTGAGGGGAAGGAGTACATAATTGCTTATGCTTCGCGTTCTTTATCTCCCACTGAGGGAAATTTCTCGGTAATAGAGAAGGAATCCTTAGCTTGCATTTGGTCTTTAGAACATTTTAGAGATTACGTTTGGGGGAAACCTTGCATTCTCAGGACCGATCACAAACCTTTAGTGAGGCTTTTAACTACGGAAGGTGTATTTAATGCTTCACCCAGAATAGCCAGGATGTCTTTAAGATTACAGGATTATAATTACAATGTGGTTTATGTGCCTGGTAAAGAGAATGTAGTGGCTGTTTTTCTTTCACGCATGCCAATAAATCTTGTGGATAGTTCTGACCACGAGTGGGAAAATATTCAGGTTGCTTTGGTTCATGATCATGGTCTTCCTCGTATAGATAGAGAAGATTGGGATTTATTTTATAAGAAAGATTCTGTTTTAGTGGAATTATCTTCCTTCATTTCAAAGGGATGGCCTGTTAAACACAATTTATCGGATGAATTAAAGCAATTGTGGGAGATTTGTGATGAGTTTTCTATTTTGAATGGTAACATTTTACGAAATGGAAGGGTTATTCCTCCTAACTTTAAAAAAAGGATTGTGGAAATGTGTCATGAAGGTCACTGTGGTATAGTGAAGACTAAGCAGAAAGTTAAGCAGTGGTTCTGGTGGACTGGAATGGATTTATTCATTGAGAGGATCATTAGAGATTGTGTGTGGTGTGCTAACTCTGATAAAACTTTGATAACCCTGAAACCGGCTATGGCTGAGCCAATTATTCCTAAAGAACCTTGGCACACAATTGCCATTGATATTATGGGGCCTATTGGAGCATCCAACAAGTATGTTTTAACTGTTATTGATTTATTTTCAAGGTGGCCAATTTTGAAAGTGGTTGAAAAAATTACTTCTGAGGTAGTGATAAATTTTTTGGATGGTGTTTTTGTTGGAGAAGGGTTACCTGTGTTGTTGATTAGTGATAACGGTGTACAGTTTGTTTCTAATATTGCCAAGGATTATTTAAAAAAAATTGGTGTAAGGCATTGCACTACTTCCTTATACAATCCGAGTGGCAACGGTATGGTTGAAAGGTTTCACAGAGTATTCAAAAATGCATGCTATACAAGGTGCTGTGGCTAACGATTCTGATTGAGAATTACAGTTGGTGAAGACTATTTGGATGTATAGAACTTCACCTCATGAAGTTTTAGGTACGTCACCTTTTGAAGTTATGAGGGGAAGGTCAGTACGCACTAAGTGCAATCCTGAATGGGTGGTTTCCAATATGAAACCAATGATTCCTCTTGAAGAGTTAAGGGACAGAATAAAAGACAAACATTTGAAGGTTAAGGATGTGTATGATTTGAAACACAATGTTAAGTTTTGTGATGTTCGTGTAGGATCTTGGGTTAAAGTTAAAAAACCTTGGGGGGTTAAAAAAGGTGAAAGTCAATTTTCTAAACCATTAAAGGTAGTAAATATTTACAGAAATGCAGTACATTTGAGTGATGGGAAAGCGTGGAACTTAAAACGGATTGCAGTTCTCAAAAGTTACATTAGTTTGTATAAATACAGGAAATTCTGGTTTGTCTAAGGGAATCTCACAACATTTCATCATTGAAGATGACCTTATAAAAAATCAAAATTCAAGTGTAGGAAGTAGTTTAGCTAGTTCTTCAACAGGAATGCATGGTGCTGTTACTTCTGCTGTTACTTCTGAAGAAGTGAATAGTGCAATAACATCTAAAGAGATGGATAGTACTACTGTTACATCTGAAGGGGTAAACAGTGCTGTTACATCTAAAGAAATGGAATGTGCTTCTACATCTGTAAGAACATCTGAGAAGTTAAATAGTGTTGTAGCATCTAAAGAATTGGAAAATGTTGTTGTTGCTGGATCATCTGGGGCATTGGAAAACGTTGATGTTACTTCTTCTATGGCTACGCTTAATGATGTTATTATCAATGTTGATCGTTCTGTTAGAGCTAAATCCAAACCTATTTGGTTAAAAGATTTTGTTTGTGATGATTTTTCTGATAAATGTTTTTTTAAAAAATTTTTTATGGTTCTATTATTAGGAGGAAGATGTCTTATGTTGTATACCTTTAAGGTTTGTTCTCGTTGTTCTCGTGTTCCTTCACAAGTTGTATTCACGAGCTGTACATGCACATGCTGTAGAATGTTATCTTTTGATGTTGTGTTCCTTTTCTTCAGTTGTTCCCTTTGTATACACTGCGGCTTCTGCAGCAGCTGTTCAAGGAGAAGGACTGAAGAGAGGAAGCTCCGTTGGTATCTTGATACTGAAATAAACTACTCAAATACATCATTTTCCTGCATCTTTACTTAACAGAGTGCCTGCCCTGCTTTTTTGTTTGAACAACTGATACATTTGAACGTGACTGAAAAATAACACCTTTAGGCACACTCAATCCACATGCGTCCTAGCCTACTGCAGCTCTGGGGGAAATAACATTACATTTAAATCTCCGGGTTTGCAACAAGCTGCGCGCTATATGTTTTCCTGTCGCGTTTAAAAAAGTGCACCACCAGCATTTAGTTGTTTTGAAGATAATGTTCGCTGTTGTTCAATAGTAACACTCAAAATGGATTTTATTGGGAGTCTACTGCTTTTTGGGGAGCCACAGTCGACCTGGAGCAAACAGCCCAAGTCTGCCAGGAGTTTTTCACCCAGGTTGAGTTTTCCCAGTGAGCAATGAACAGCTGCTATGTGTAAAATAACAATCACACAATGTGAACAGCACACAAAAACAAGCATTTGCAATGCAATAGGTCTCGCTTTATGAAAGTTTGAGCTATTGGTTTTGTAAATGACACATGTTTTATTTATGTTTTGTTTTTGAAAATAGCGAAATTAATAGCTTTGTCATTTACAATGCCAACAGTTATAACTTTCGTAAATGTGACACATATAGCATTTGTAATGCAATATGTGTTGTATTTACGTGACTTATATGTATTGATATTACAAATAACAATGGCTTCTAATTTTTTAAAATAATTAATATTATATATAGTCCTCGATAACATCCGCACTAAGGTCGATGGGGGACAGACCTCCCTCCTGATTCTTTTAGATCTCACAGCTGCCTTCGATACCCTCTCTCCCTCGGTGTTAACATCTCGACTGAGGGAGATTGGGGTCCGGGGGTCGGCCCTGGGACTCCTTTCCTCTTTTCTCGATCACAGAGAGCAAAGGGTAATGCTGGGCCCGTTCCTATCTCCATCCCTGTCTGTGCAATGTGGGGTCCCTCAAGGGTCAGCGCTTAGCCCTACCCTTTTTAACATTTATGTGACCCCCCTTGCCAGACTTATTAGATCTTTCGGGATGGAGGTAGTTTCCTAAGCGGATGACGCCCAGATCCTCGTCTCTCTCTCTCCCAGCCAGTTACGTCGACTGCCGCCAGTTTTAGATCTTGTATGGAGGCAGTCGGCCAATGGATGATTCACAATTCATTGAAACTGAATGGGGAGAAGACGGAGGTGATGGTATTTGGAGGAAAGGAAGAGATCTGGTCTACTGAGTGGTGGCCGAACTCACTGGGTGCCTGCCCCGATCCTACCTCCTCTGCAAAAAATCTGGGGGTTATGATTAATCCCACCCTCAGTATGTGCCAACAGGTCAACAGGACTGTTTCGACCTGTTGGGGGATCATCCACATACTAAGAAAAATCAGGCACTATCTGTCCCTCCAGGCAAGAAAGCAACTAGCTGTCGCACTTTTGCGCTCTCGTCTGGACTACTGCAATGCGCTGTATGCTGGACTGAATAAGAGTCAGCTGCAGCGCTTGCAGGTGGTCCAGAACGCGCAGCAAGATTTGTTCTCGACTTGCTCAAACGTGCCTCTGCCACCGATGCTCGGAAGCAGCTCCACTGGCTTCCCGTCGGGGATCGCATCCTCTTTAAATCCATGTGTATGGTGTACAAAGCCTTAGCTAAAACTAGACCTACGGGCATTGGATCTATCCTGTCTCAGTACAACCCCGGCAGGAATCTTCGCTCCTCACATAAACTTCTACTTTCTGTGCCTCGTGTCAGGAAGACAAGGTGGGGAGGCAAGGCCTTTTCCAATCTGGCCCCTAAATGGTGGACTGCTCTCCCTCTGGAAGTAAGGTCCCGCACCACTCTACAAGCTTTTAGATCTGCTTTAAAGACCCACCTCTTCACACGCGCATACCTGTAGTGGTGCTCTGCAAGCTTTTTGATCTGTTTTTGATAGGCGCCTTGACACCTTCGGGTTTAGGTTGCGTGATACGAGTGATGCTGTGGCGTTCAGAGATGCTGTGGTAGCGCATAGTGATGTTGTGGTGCCCCTGAGTGATGCTGTGGTGGTGCTGAGTGATACTGTATGCTATGCTATGTTTTGTTTTGCTATCCTATGTTTTGTTTTGTTATGCTATGCTATGCTATGTTTTGCTATCCTATGCTTTGATTTGTTATGCATTGCTATGCTGTGTTTTGTTATGCTATGCTATGTTTTGTTATGCTATGCTATGTTTTGCTATGCTATGCTTTATGCTATGCTATGCTATGTTTTGTTATGCTATGCTATGTTTTGTTGTGTTTTATATTGCTATGCTTTGTTTTGCTATGCTATGTTTTGTTATGCTATGCTATGCTATGCTATGCTATGTTTTGCTCTGTTTGGCATGCAATGCTATGTTTTGCTATGATATTATATGTTTTGGTTTGCTATGCTATGTTTTGTTGTGTTTTGTTAAGCTATGCTATGTTTTGTTGGTTTTGCTATGTTTTTTTATTCTATGTGTATGTTTTTTCATGTTATGTTTTGTTTTGCTGTCCTATGCTTTGTTTTGTTATCCTATGCTTTGTTTTGTTATGCTATGCTATGTTTTGCTATGTTTTGTAATTCTATGCTTTGTTTTGTTATGTTATGCTATGTTTTGTTATGTTATGCTATATTTTATTATGCTATGTTTTGTAGTGTTTTGTTATGCTATGCTATACTATGCTATGTTTTGTTTTGCTATGTTTTGTTATGCTATGCTATGTTTTGTGTTTTGTTATGCTATGCTATGCTTTGTTGTGTTTTACTATGCTATGTTTTGTTTAGTTATGCTATGTTTTGTTTTGATATGCTGGTGAGGGTGTGTGAGGGTGAGTGAGGGTGAGGGTGTGTGAGGGTGTGGGTGTGTGAGGGTGAGGGTGTTTGAGGGTGAGGGTGTTTGAGGGTGAGGGTGTTTGAGGGTGAGGGTGTGTGAGGGTGAGGGTGTGAGGGTGAGTGTGTGTGAGGGTGAGGGTGAGTGAGGGTGAGAGGGTTTTGAGGGTGTGTGAGGGTGAGTGGGGTGAGGGTGAGGGTGTGAGGGAGAGTGAGAGTGAGGGTGGGTGAGGGTGAGTGTGGTTGGGCCACGGTGTCTCTGAAAGCAGTTGTTTTCATTTACTTGGCGCAGGTTCAGGTCCGATAGAATGAAATGATACGGGCCAGGCGAATTCCTCCGCCGTGAAGCCATCCCAAGAGCCCTTTTAAAGTTAACAGTAGAATTTCCCCCATGCTGTTCTCATCTGTCATTCCGCGAGATGTCTATTCTCCGAGCTCTCACTCCGTACATTCCTACACATTCAGGATTGCAAAATGTTATGTTTCTGTTCACACGGTAAGAGCACGCAGTCAATTAGGCACCTCGTGCTTGCACAACTCTCCCCCCAAAAAAAATGTTTCTTGCATGACGTGATGTGACACATTGAACTTCCACCTAGCAAAAGCATTGTTGTTGTCAGAGTGACTTTTAACATTTCACAATTCATGCTCAAATTAAGTTATATTTATTTGTAGCAAGTAGGATTTACGATTTTTTTAAATGAGTGCTGCAAAATGACGTCACCAAAACTTTTCTTGGTTCTTGAAACCAATTTTCTTATGGAGAGTTTTCGCCGCCAATTTCATCCGAAAAATCTGTACTACTATTTAGGTACATGCATTGTTTCATTTTAAATCAAAACGGGTGTGAAATTTACCTTAAAATACTTTTAGACATGTTACAGTCAATGAACGCATTTTGCGTTTACAGAACCGAATTAAAGTGAAAGTGTCAGTGAAGCTCTCGGCATTGCGCGGCGGGGGGGTGTGTCTGTGTGTGTGTGTGTCTGTGGGCTTGGTTAAAGATGAGAGCTGAGTAAAATTATCGAAAAGAGGGTTATAGTGGAGAAGCCTGTGTTAGGGAGCAGGGAAAGTGCACTTTTAGTAAGACGTATTGGAAACCATAGAATGGCAGAGGAAAGGCAGCGCTGGGCAACCATGCCAGCATTCCGATTCACAAGCAGATGGTCCTGTTTATGACCTGCGGAGCGCGTGAAGTGGCTGGTGGCAAATGGAACCAGAGTGGCCGTGGTCGCTTTGATGGTCTTGTCTTGCTTTGTGGGAGGGGCAGGGGAAGCGAATTCCTGTGCACTCGCCTGGCTCACATGAACTGTACGCGATCCGTAGCTTTTCGGAACGCTTACTATAAATCTCGCCTACCATCCCTACGGGTTGGAATAGGCGAGACCTAAAAAGCAGCTGGTGAAGGCTGCTTTGAAGCCATTATCGTGATATTACAAACCCTACATTACATTATGATGTCCTTCTGGTTGTCACTTACCTTTCCACTAGTCTGGGGCACAGCAACAATCTCTGTCAAAACAAAGACAAATGCAATGGGTCCCAAACCGACGGACCACACACGCAACCTGGGCTTCATCCTGGACTCCTCCCTGTCAATGACCAGACAAGTCAACGCAGTCTCGTCCTCGTGCTACAACACCCTGCGCATGCTCCGCAAGATCTTCAGATGGATCCCCACGGAAACCAGGAAGACCTTCACCCAGGCACTCGTCACCAGCCGACTGGACTACGGGAACACCCTCTACGCCGGAACCACAGCGAAACTTCAAAAAAGACTCCAACGCATCCAGAACGCCTCCGCCCGACTCATCCTCGACATCCCCCGACACAGCCACATCACCGGACACCTGAGAGACCTGCACAGGCTCCCCGTCAGCAAGAGAATCACGTTCAGACTCCTCACCCACGCACACAAGGCTCTCCACAACCTGGGCCCCAAGTACCTCAACGACCGCATGACCTTCTACACGCCCACCCGCCAGCTACGATCGACCGGCCACGCAGTCGCCACCGTACCACATATCCGCAGAGCCACCGCCGGATGAAGATCCTTCTCCTACCTGGCAGCCAAGACGTGGAACTCCCTCCCCACCCACCTTCGGCGAACCCAAGACCATCTCGCCTTCAGGAAGCAGCTCAAGACCTGGCGGTTCGAGCAGTAACTTTCTCCTCCCCCCGCGCCTTGAGACCCTCCCGGGTGAGTAGTGCGCTATACAAATGACGTGATTGATTGATTGATTGATTGATTGAGTTTCAGTAGTAATGCTGATTACTTGATGCCTCGTAGAGGCAGTGTATGCGCTGCCTATGCGGGACCTAAAAATGTTATGTTATTAAGATTTCTAAAGCACATGGATACCCCAAAGTGGCCTCCCGGCGCTAGTCACATATAAGATATGGCAGGAGAAGACTAAAAATAGTAGGCTAATTGAAAAACAACCTAGATTTCAGCGGTAGAGAGGCTGGGGGCTCCTTGCTTGTATGGAATTTTGTGCAAGGTATATAAGGCTGTAAATTCAGTGCGTGCACTTTTTGATAGGTAGCCAGTGGAGCTTGGCAAGAAGATGGGAGGCAGAACTGAATTTGGGGAGGGAATGGCCTGCACACGATTCAGAACACATTTTTAAAATCCCAAATACAGAATGTTGCAGTAATCAAGTCGTGGGATAACCAAGGATTGCAAGATCAGGTGGCAAGTTTGCTGGAGAAAGCAGCCCAGATTAGAGTTGAGGTTCCTAAGGATGCCAAAGCAGTGACCGGCAAGCTTTTTGACTTGGGTTTCGAAAGATAGAAAATTATCCATATATATACCAAGGGTTTTCACCACTGATTTGGGTTCGGGGGAGGGCACAGTAATATTGCCGGCCTCCATTGGTGGCTCTAGAGGTTGGTAAGCCTACCCAACAATAGGATCTCCATTTTGGCGGCATTGAGTTTTAAACAATTATCGTGCATCCATCCAGCTACTGCGGTTAGACAGTTTTTGAAATTAGTGCATTTGCTCTGCGATTCTGCAGACAAGGAAATTAAAAACTGAGTGCCGTCAGAATTCAACACTAATGAGATTCGAAAGATTGCAGTACCTTAGCCAGTGTTATAAAGGATAGGGCTGAGTGTCGAACCCTGAGAAACACCATGCTGCAGTGCTCTATGAGATGTTGCAAAAGGAGGGGAAATCACTTGAAAAGACCGCTCTTTTAGGAACAAGGCAATTCAGGACAGAACTTTACCCTGTGCTCCTAAAGATCTGATAGTAGAATTGTAAGGGAGACAGTGTCAAACGCCGCACTTAAATCTAGAAGGATCAGCACCTGGGATTTGCAGAGGTTGATAGCGTCGAAGGGCTTTGGTGACTGTTAAAAGAGCTGTTTCAGTGCTATACGATGCTCGGAATCCATCCTGAGAGGCATCAAGTATTTGGTTTTGTTCTAGAAATTTTGTGGGGAGATTGTTCACATGCTTCACCATCACCTTTGATAAAAAAAAGGCAGGAGGGATTTGGGGTGGTAGTTTTCAGGCTGCGCAGTGTCTAGCGAGGGCTTTTTTGAGCGAGGAATAACCTTGGCATGTTTCCAGGAAGCTAGTACTTTTCCAGTACTCAGCAAAAGGTTGGCTACTTCCACAAAGATAGGATAGTTACTTTCACTAAATTTAAAGATCAGGTTTTAACAGATCCTCCCTGGATCCCGATTTTACTCGACACGTTAAGGTGGAGATACTGTCAATATCATGCAGGGCCAATTGGTCCAAGAGTGCCCAATATCAAGGCCGGGAGACATGACTGTTTCCTCTTATTGAAATGGCAACTGTTGTCATCAATCTTATTAACAAAGTGATTAGCAAGTTTATTGAAAAGGCTATTAGAGGCCTCTGCAATAAACTTGATTAAAACCAGTTTAATCTCTGTCATTGGTGTCAAGTAAGAGGGGCGCTGTTGTCTTCATGACTTTAATGCAGACAACTCCTTGCGCCTCTCTGAAGATTGGTGCCCTGGACCAAGCCAGCCCATGCCAAATGCCGGCCCTGCTACGGGGCAAGAAACATAAATGAACTGCTGGAAATGATTAACAAGCATTGGCATAGCCAATAGGTCTCGCCTTTGGGACCTTATAAGTGTTTAACCAGCAACAGTTAATGTTGTTGCACCAAGGATTTTGTGCTGCATACCTAAATACTTATAAGGTCCCAAGAGCGAGACCTATTGGCTAAGCCAATGCTTTTTAGTAATTTTGTAATAGGAGAGTGCCCCTTGTTGCACATTCTGGGTCTGTGGGTCACATAAAAAGCATGGTTTATAATTTTAAGGGCAAACAAATTCTAATGCAGTGTGTGTTCATCATAGGTCCAGGAGGGCTGGATTCAAGTCCATTTTCAGGATATAGATTGACATACACTTAATTTGAATGGAATGGAATGTACAGTGAATTTCAATGGTGCGTATGTACATAATGAGTGGCTATACTGAAACTCTAACCTGAATCGGACTTCCTAAACCTATGTTGAACTTGCCTTCTGTAGTTTTTCCTCAGCACAGCAGAGTAAGGGCTGGTGGCAGATATTCCACATTTCACGCAACTCGTTTCCTGTAACCACCCTCATGACATGGACACTGGTCTGCCTTTCAGATGTTGGTTAAACCCATCCAAAAAAAAGAGAAGGTCCTAGCTTTCCTGCAGGCAAGAAACTACACTAAGCCCTAAGTTTATCTTCATGGAGCTAAATAGGTCTTTACCTTCAATGTGTTTATTTATATTATCAAGTCAGTGGGGCAGAAGTGCTAGGCAGAAAATAACCGTATATCAAATTGCTAAAATATGATGACCCTCTGTCGTAGTTTCTTGGAGTTCCTGAGTGCAAAGCTGCATGACTCAGTGGCTGTGAGCCTGAGTGGCTGAGATTCCAACCACTACAGCCTAAGATAGTGAGCCAAAAACCAGCCATCCAAATTAAAGCACGGTTACTGCCTAGGTTCTCTTTAGGATGCCAAAGGATATTTTGACAATGGCTTTTGTCAAGGTAGCGGTGAAATCATTACATAGTTTCGCTTAGACAGTAGAGAAACCAGTTAGCCAATTTATAGGTCTCGGTATTAGACAAAGTACAACTCTTAAACATTGAGGCCAAAAGAGATTGTTCAAATGTTTCAGGGATCAGATAATGTTTTCCCTAGGCTATATTGCAATCACAGCTGATTGAATTGTAAAGATTTCACAACCAAATCTCTTAGTCCCTCGTTATCTCCGTCCTGCATAATTCAGGTATTTACAGTAAAACATAACATGAAGTTAAGTGCTTAAAATCACACTCGCGCAGCTTTCTCCTAATATATTTTGGCAGGTCAAACATGACAATATTAAGCAAAAAAATCCTAGTAGTTATTTGGATGTGCAGATTTTGGTGCAATAAGCACTAACATCTTCTCGTTATTCCTCATTTTGAGCACCAGCTTGTAAGTTTGTGGTATTCATTGCTCCTGATGAACGCTAACCCAGCAGTGTTGGATTTCATCAGGTGCAATACATATCAACCCAAATACTGGGCCACTCGTAATGTGGGGGCCTACGTTTAAAAGCAAGTGTTGTATTTACAGTTATGGTCACACGCGTGACAACATGTGTTCTTTTATTCTCCTGCGCAAGAGCACCCACTGTCATCCTGCCCCCCCATTGGTCCCCAACGCTCCACGTTTCAATTCCCCATCACCCTGACCCCTAACAGTTCCAACGACATCTGGCCAGCGATCCCTGAGCCGCACCTTTGTGTAGGGGGCTGTTGTGGTATAAAGCTACCTGAACCCATACCTTCGCCTCTGCTTCATTACTACAAGTGTCGACGAGCGGACTCCACCAACAGCCCCCCACCACAGTATCCTGATGCTTCTGTGGGACCTGTCAACCTCGGGACTGAAATTGTCTTTGCTACAATTGCTGAATTCCAGACCTGCATCTAGACTGACGGTGACTTTGGAGTATCCTTCCTATGATCCTGTACTGCCTCAGCTGCGTCGTCGGGATACCACGTTGGAACACAGAATCTCCACACAGATCACTCACGGTGAGATCGGCGCAAATTGTGAGCACGCTGCCGCCAGCGTATACCACTCTGTGACCACCAACGCCTGCGCATCTCACCTTAAACTCCCTTCAAAGAAGTTCCCGCCTTTCCTCTCAGAACACGTCATTGAGCACCAGCGTTCTCTCGCCACCACTTCAATCCTCCTCAGCAGATTCCTGCTCATGCGCATAACCAAACTCCCTAATCAGCTGTGCGAATTGTCAGAACTCTAGTCATGCGCAAACCTGAATTTCCTCCTCAGCTGAGGGAATTCCCGTCAAGGAAGAATTAAAGCGTTGCTGCATCAGTTAGGTCAGTTCCTCACAGCTGTTGAGGTGGTTAATATTCAGTGTGTTTATGTCCTGCTAAGGAGCTTTCACACATGCTACGGAAATCATTCCTGCAAGGTGCTTTTCCATCGCTGATAGGCACAGCCTCAACCTTTCTTCGTGCCTTCTCAGCAATCTCTTCCTGCATGGTGTAACGTCAATTTAACTCCAACCTTAGCGATTTATAAGTGTGTTCCAATTAAAGTGATACGCACACTTATGTCATTTTCACTGCATCCATTTAGCTTTTCAGCACATCTCACGTTGATGTGCACACCCTTCTACATTGGTGCACATACATTTTACACCTTGTCCTGATAGTAATTGTGATCTGGAGTTCGAATTCAAAAGCAGGAAGGCGTTCTGCAAACTCTTTTTGGCTAAAAAAGGACCTTCCATCTTGGGATGGAATGATCAGGCTGACCAAGGGATCATTCTAAACACAAACAGTGATAACCCTGTTATGTCTATTGAGGATAATAATACATGTAATAGCACCCTATCAGGGACTACCCTGAAGTATTTTCAGGAAAAGCGGGCCTACTCAACAGTTTCCAGCACAAAATTGAGTTAAAAGACAATGCCTCCCAAAGCATACATAAGGTCAGACATCTTCCTGTTCCGTTAGAGATGATGTCCAAACGGACCTGAACAGACTGGTCACCAATGGAGTAATAGAAAGGGTCGAATCTGCAGATCTGGTTTCACCTTTGGTAGTTGTTAAACAACCCAATGGAAAAATTAGACTCTGCATTGATCTTAGAGACTTAAATAAGAACATAATTGTTGATCAGTACCCCTTGCCGCGCATAAGTGAAAAGCTCAATGCTATGAAAGATATGAATGTTTTTTCTATCATAGACTTAAAGTCTGCGTACCATCAGGTACCATTACATTTGGAGAGCAGAAAGCACACGACTTTCATCACACTTTTTGGCTGTTATCATTTTCCTAGGGTACCGTTTGGGTTGGCATCGGCCGCTGCGCTTTTTCAAAGAGTCATGGCTTCCATCTTTGAGGGCGTTACCGGTGTGAGGTCCTTCCAGGACGATATCCTGGTCATGGGCAGCAGCCAATTGGAACATGATGTACGCTTAAAGCAGGGACCTGAAAATCTTACAAGACATAGGTTGACAGTCGAATCAGACAAATGCAAGTTTTCTCAATGTAAAGTTAATTACCTAGGTCACACCATCAGTCACGAGGGCATACAACTGAAGCAGGGATTAGTCGATGCCATCCTTAAAGCTCCTTGTCCCTCCAACAAAGATGATGTGAGAGCTTTTCTCGGTCTTAACGAATATTACTTAAAATTCATTCGCAACTTATCTGAAAAAACGTACAACATGAGACAATTTCTAAAAAGTAAGATCACATTTTTGGAAATAGGCAATGCACCTTTTCTTAAAGGTTTCAACCCCAGAGTCCAGACGTACATCACCACTGATACCAGCAATAAATGTCTCGGTGCTGCGCTTACACAGGTAGACTCTGACAACAATAAGTGGGTGGTAGCTTTCGCGTCAAGATCCCTGACTTCTGCAGAGGAAAGGTACTCAGTGATCGAACGCGAGATGCTTGCTTGTTCGTGAGCTCTAAACTACTTCAAGATGTATGTCTGGGGTTACAACATACATCTACAAATGGACCACAAACTTCTCATAAAAATCGTCTCGGCATCGGGCCGGCAGAATGCTTCCCCCAGGCTCAGCAAGATGTCAGTCAAATTGCTGGCTTACATTTATACGGTCGAGTACTGGCCTGGAGTTAGGAACAAAGTAGCTGATTTCTTAAGCAGACTGCCCCTACCCCATGAGGAAGTCTTGAACAATCAGGAAGAAGCAGAGAAAGTAGCATTACTGTTCAATGCAGACCTGGACAGGATCACAGCGACCTGAAGGACTGGGTTATTTAAGACCCAGCAATGCCAGGGGACAACACCTGAAACCTTCGTGGGTAACCTGTTCCGGCGTACAAATGACAGAGACACGGGACACTTCCTTCGGCGTCAAAGATTCGAGGTTTATTTACTGCAGGGAACACAGAAGTCACGTGAAGTACACAGTCGGTATGTTCGCGGGATCTGATTCAATTTGCTACTGTGGATCGCTCCTTTTTATACAGTATTTTCCCATACGTTAACATGGTACACAAAGGTTTACAACTTGGTTCCCATAATTATCCCCGAGAGGGGTCGCTTTGATGTATTCAAGGTCCGGAACATAAGTACAGAAACATTCGGTGGTTCCCAACTGTAAAAACCCATCTTCCCACCATTAGTACATTCCAATCGGCAGTAAACAGATCGAAGAAGGAACAGGGACAGGTGCAGAGGAAGGCAGAAACAGTGGGGAGATCGGAAAGGGTGTAAAAGGGGTGGTATCGGGAAACACGAGCTGCAGGCATCAAAGGGACGTGCCTAATGAGATGCACGGCTGAGACAATAGACCGGCACGGCAAGATGTGCCTCGAGCGGGGCCATCTGCCTTACAATATCATCCCCCTCATCATAAAGACACTTTCAAAGGAAATGTGTCTTCCGCAAAAGTCTTGGGAATCCCAGGGTCGCGAAGCGGACAGCGTCCGTTTGCTGGCTACTTGAGGGCAAGAGACAAAATGGATGCCGTATCTAAGATGGAACCCGTGGGTACAGATAGAAACCCACGAAACAAACGAACGGTTCAGGTTAGCACAGCGAAACTGCGCACACCCACTAAACTCGTCATTTGCGGTTCATAGATACCAGACTCGACCATATTCGTGCGAGTCGAAAACACCACTTACGATCGTCACGGAACCTCAGACGCTCCTTTTGCCCTCATGTAGGCAAGCACTAGTCAGAATCATACTCGATATTCATCAGACCGTCTAGATGTTGCTGCAACATAACTCTGTCCAACTGAGCTCCTTTGGTAACAGGCGGCTGTCTTATACACGTCGTAGCACAGAGGCCACATAAGGCAGGACCACACTGCACACAAAGGCAACACGTGAACAGAAACGCTACAACAACTCCGATGATCATCAGAATCTTCCAACCCCAAGTCGACATCAGGCCCCAAAACCACCCAAGCAGCGTCCAATCCCCTACGTCCACGTGTATGGACTCAGAGATCTTATGCAACTTTGAGATGGCTTGATAGACAGTTGGAGCGTTATCTGGAATGAAAATGCAGCAGCTCGAATGGATCACCTTACATACTCCACCTCGATCTGCTAAGACCACGTCTAAAACCATACGGTTTTGTAACGTCATAAGCCTATCCGCCTGAAGTTCTGTGGTGATATTACCAAGGGCACTGGCAGTGATATTAGCTGTCGATTCCACCACTCGAGTCAATTGTCTCAGGTTCCTACTATTGACCATAGGTCCCCAAAACGGGAGGAAACCCTTGAAAAAGTCTCCTGCCTCTTGACCGGCAGTGTCCTCTTCGCTAATCACGCCTCTCACAACTCTAGTCTTGTGATAGTCTGCATCTACAGTGAACGTCGGAGGCAACAGATTTGCGACATAACATGAGCCCACAAAGTCGGAGGGCAACCATGTATACGCACGATCATGGCAAACAAAGTATGTACCCTTGGCAGCCAGAAACACAGGGGATGAGACCATCGGCAGGATATAAGTCTCGGAGCAAGCACTTTCTCCAAGAAGAGCTCTTGATCTTCGGCCACGACCCATTAGACAGAAGTTACCAAGGTGGGGTACGACCCATATCGGAGGCGAGCTCCTAAGCTGCTTTTCACTAGTGAGCGCACTATACTCGACCTTACTCAGGACCCTATAGGCTTGTACCTCTTCCTCCGGGATGAGCGACGGCTCATAGATATCTCTATCTAAATCCTCTATCGCTATAGACAAAGGCTTCTGATACGAGCCGGGACCAGAGTAGTGAGAACGTGGCTCTCGATTGGGGTAGGAATCTAGTGCGCGTCGAAACATTGTCTGGAATGCTCGAGCTGAACCCTGGGAACTATAAGGTAGGACCAGATATGGAATTCCCTTATCCGTGGTATGTGGCATTAACCCACACACCCAACAATTAGTAGTGTTAACCACTAACTGATGCTGATGAAGGAGCTGAATAAAGGAATTATTTCTGAATTCCGCACGTCTAGCCTGTTCGTGTTCGGGTAAGATATGGAAAGAATGAGGGGATGCAGTGGAGGTAGATTTAGGTTCAGAAGTAGGAGTAGGTATGGCAGAAGGTAAGAAGTACGACATCATGTAATACACCCCACCCGCCAATAGCGAAGAAACAGTCAGAAACAGTAGGAACACTTGAAACGTAAAACATTTGGTACGAATAATTTGTTGCAGTTTGAATCTTTGCGCCTGAGCTTCTTCCAAGTCCATCAGCTTCGAAAACGCCATCCCCTAAGACCGTCCGCAACGTTTCTTGACGCACTTCGTTCTGTGTAGCAGTAGTCAATCCCTAGGAGTTCCCAGGAACCGACGGTCTTTGACCTAGCGCCAAGACCTACTAACCAGAAGGAAGTACACACGCGGCCCTACGGTACACCTGGATGCAAGGTATCTTATTTACAAAGATGTACAAAAGTCTCTTAGCTGTGGAAGTAAAAACACATATGTGGAACGAAACTCAATATTTACAAGAATAATCACAGTTATACGGGTGTGTTAGACTGATCGTGGCAAATGGGATAATGTAGATGTCAAGGGACAGAACGAAATCTTTATTAGTCTCTGGTGCTGGATCGCAAAAAGTATCGAGTTTTCCCAGGACGTGTCTGTTCATCAAACAAAGAATCCAATGAGGGGACAGAGTTCTGCTGATCAGTCGATTGTTCAGATCTTGAGTCTTGTGATGGCAAATGTTCAACAATGTCTTTCTGCTGCACTGAGGATTCTCCGACAGGCTGTGCGTCGCTAAAGGGTACAAAGGTCTGTAATCCTTCGGTTTCAGATGAAGCAATGCCCTTCCTCACCCACGAGTCTGCCGGTAAAGGTATAGGAACCTTCTTAGTATGAGTGGCGTGCACCCAATTTTTGCGCCCTTCCAAACGGACGGCAGTTCTCGTGGCCAGGAGGACCTGGAAGGGTCCAGTAAAGCGGGGTTCCAAATTCTTTTTGCGAGCAAAATTGCGAGTAACCACCCAATCTCCGGGTTGGAGCTGGTGGCCTGGACCCTCCGTCTGCGTCGGCAGTGCTTCGTAAACCTGTTGGTGAATTAACCTCAGTTTAGCAGTCAGATCATGAAGATAATCAATCAACATTGGGTACTCAAAATTAGAAAATACACTTGGTCTAGGGACCCCCCAAACATTCGCAGGACGGCCGAACACTATTTCATAGGGACTAAGCCCTACTCGGGAGTGTACTGTCGCCCTTGTTGATAACAAGGCTAGAGGCAAAGCGTCAGGCCACGAAAGACCAGTCGTAGCCTGAATCTTAGCCAGTTTGAGTTTAAGGGTGCCATTATACCCTTCAACCAAACCTGCTGACTGCGGATGATTGGCGCTATGGAATTTTTGATTAATTCCAAGGCCCTTACACACACTCTTCATCACACTCCCTACAAACTCACTTCCGTTATCAGACCATACAATTCGGGGCATTCCATACCGAGGAAAGTATTCCTTCAGCAGGATTTTCGCAGTAAACAGGGCTGTATTGTCTTTAAGAGGATAGGCTTCAATCCATCGGGAGAATGCGCAAACCACAACTAAAACGTATTTCAGATTATTGCATCGCTCCATATGGATGAAGTCTAGCTGGATTACTTCGAAGGGATATGAAGGGGGAGCAAAATGGCCAGGAGGTGTGGGGGTCCCCTTACCAGGATTGTACAACATACATATCATGCAATTCTTCACCAATCTCTCAGCATATTTCGTAATACCATAATTCTTCCATACAGGAGACAACAACTTACAAATACCTTTCGCGCTAATATGTGCTAACCCGTGTGCCATTGTCACAACAGCAAGCACATACGCATCTGGCAACATCCACCTCTTGTGCTCCGACAAATCGACCCAACAACCATTCGCATCCAACTTTCCCGTACTCTCTTTCCACTTCGTCTTTTCAGTATCAGTGGCCTCATTCTGAATCGCTCTCACACTTTGGATAGTATCCTCGCACATACTAGTCTCTGTAGGCCACCTAACCGAACTCGTCACATACATTCTAGTGCTAAGGTTCCGGGCAGTCTCCTTAGCAGTCTCGTCCGCAAACGCATTGCCACGACCAACATCATCCGTCACCTTACGATGCGCACTACATTTAACAATCGCTACCTGCTTAGGCAACGTAAGTGCATCCAAAAGATCATTCACAAGCTGTCCATGCTGAATCTTTGTACCATGCGACGTCATAAAACCTCTCTCTCCCCACAATCGTCCAAAGCTATGAGCGACGCCAAAAGCGTATTGGCTGTCGGTAAACACATTCACTCGTTTCCCTTTCGCCAACACACACGCTCTAGTTAAAGCGATCAGCTCTGCAGCCTGGGCAGAGTTCTGATTCAATCTTGCAGCTTCCACGACAGTATTCAACGTTACCACAGCATACGCAGTAGTCACATCACCATTTGGCAATTTAAAACATGAACCATCCACATACAAAGTTCCATCGGGATCTTCCAAAGGAGGGTTTTTAAGGTCCACTCGACCTTTTGTTTCCTCCTCAGTCCTTAAGTAACAGTCATGCACTGCTACTTCATCTGACTCTGCACTAATTGGCAATAAAGTCGCCGGGTTCAAAACATTGCAACGTTTTATCTGAATATGACTTGCCAACAACGTCAACTCGTACCCTGACAACCTCGCACTCGTCAAGTGCTGAGTTTTCGTACGATTCAAAAGAGTGTCAACTGCATGTGGTACCATCACCGTAAGCATATTATCCATGACCAATCCTGCTGATTGCCGGATGGACACCGCAGCTGCCGCTGTTGCTCTCAAACAACTCGGTAATGCTCTAGCTACCGGGTCCAAGGTCGAGGTAAAATATGCACATGGACGTTGCTTATCACCGAAAGGTTGCGTTAAGACACTCAACGCACAACCTTCCCTCTCGTGAACTTATAGTGTAAACGGCTTGCTGTAGTCAGGAGTACCTAACACAGGAGCCGAACACAATGCATCACGCAGTTCAGAAAAACTTTTCTGACATTCTTCCGTCCATGGTAAAGGAGTTGAAACATCCTTGCACGTAAGAGCCACCAATGGTTTCGCTAACAATGAAAAATTCGGAATCCACTGTCTGCAGTATGATGTGATACCTAGAAAGGCACGCACATCTCTTTGGGTTGTTGGCACAGATATTCGCGCAATGGCTGCAATTCTCTCTGGGGTCAACCTTCTTCCCTCCTTTGACAATAAGTGACCTAGGTAGGTTACTTCTTGACAACAATATTGAAGTTTAGAAGGTGACACCTTGTGATGTAAGTCACAGAGATGTTGCAACAACGACACCGTAGCAATTTTACAAATGTCCTGAGTATCTGCAGCCACCAATAAGTCGTCAACGTATTGGATTAAGGCCGCACCAGCCGGCAACACAAATGCATCTAGTTGGCCCTTCAAGGCTTGACTGTATATCGATGGACTCTCACAGTAGCCCTGAGGAGCACGTTTAAACCGGAAGCTACGACCACCAAGAGAGAAACCGAAAAGGTCTCTGCTTTCTTCAGCAATCGGAATACTGAAGAACGCATTCTTCAGATCGATCACTGAAAACCATGATGCCGAAGCTGGAATCAGAGTCAGTAACGCCGTGATGTCAGGCACAACAGGGAACTGAGGAATCACAATTTTATTTACCTCCCGTAAATCAATAACAAAACGATAAACAGGTGGTTTGGAAGGATCGGTACGTTTCAAAATAGGCAGTACAGGGCTGTTGCACACGTTTCCCCGGGTCTCCTCAATAACATCTTTCTCGATCAAATCATAGATGATCGCCAACAGTGCTCGTTCACCGTCAAGAGAGATTCGATATTGGGAAATACGTGGCAGTCGCACATTAGATTTCACGTGAACAACATAAGGGGAGATGTCAAGCAGGCCCACGTCATTTGGACCTGTTGCCCACAAAGATGCAGGAAGAGAACTCAATTCCGGTGGAAGCTTATCGAGAGACAAGTACATTGGAGAGATAACTCGCTCACCTAAAGTAAGCTTTACTCCCGCAGGAGAACAATACAAAGTCGCATACAAACGTTTTAGCAAATCCAGGCCCAAAAGATTTTCACCACAACCAGTGGTCAAAATCAACGGAGCTTTCAGCTCACGAGGCCCAATTGTAAGTGGCAAAGGGCACGAAACCGGATTGCTAACAGGGGCGCCAGAGAATCCAACGGAAACATTTGTTAAGCCAGACAAAGGTGCGCCAGGGAGTTTCGAATGCATGATGGAACTTTTCGCTGCACCAGTGTCCAACAGAAAAGGCTCAACGACGCCCGATGTGGCAACTGCGACGTAAGGCCCTCTCTGATCAACCGGAACTGATACTACTCCCTCTCCTTGTCTATGGCTGTCCTAGTAATTACCGTCGTCAGTTCCCTGATCGACGTAATAGTCATCAACATTGTACTGCGCAGATCGTCCTTGCGATGATCCACGTTGATCAAAACAATTATTTGAATTTGACGAATTGTCTGAACGATCATTGGGAGCACCACGACCCCTACCACGTGATGTCTGCTGAGAACCACCACGACCTCCTCTAGATATGTTACCACTATTACGCTCATTCAGAACAGGACAGTTGAATTTTAAATGACCCTCCTGTCTACAATAGGCACACTGATTGTACCCTAACGAAGATCTCTGCGAAGAGGAGTCATTTCGCGAGTGCGACCTATTAGATTGCGACTGCGATCGATTCCGTTGCTGCGAATCATTCTGATTCGAACGCGGAGGATACGCCTGCTGCAACAACACTTTAGTTTTGAGTTCTTTCGTCTTTTTATCAGCGCGGTCATTCTCTTCTTTCTCCCTATTCTCATAGTATTGTGCCGTAGCCAATATTTGAGCAGATGTAGAGACAGCCCACGCACTCTCAGAATTTTTCAATTTATTGCTCAAGTCGGGCAATAAGTTTGAAACAAATTTATCCACAAACAACCGCTGACCACCCTCGGTACTCATATCCTGACCACTGTGATCGATGAATGCCTCCTCAAATCTCGTAAAGAAATCAGAGACACTCTCGTCCTTCTTCTGTCGACAAGCTGACAACTTGTCCCAGTTCACCCTCATAGCTGGCATAAGCGTTTTCATCAAGGTAATAATTCTCTGAGGGAGAGCAGTAATAAGCTGTTCAGGCTTAGCCCCACCAATTTGTCGTGTATCTGCCGCAGTAAGAGCAGCCCAATCACCACCTAATTCGTTTGCATGATCTTCCTGACGAATCTTGGCCCATACCGGTTGCGGTACGACATTGCCAAACAGCATATCGATATCGGCAAGATTCATTATCGTAGCATCTACGAGCTGCGACAATTCCTTATAATACCCTGCAGGATTTTTGCGAGGGTCAGGCAAAGATTGCTTCACCTGTAAAACTTCCGATCGTTTCCATGGGAGGTGTATCCATACTCTCTGGAAATACGGTAAAATAATGGGGTTAGCATTGGCATCACCTGGCATCCACACTGGTGGAACTTCGCGCATGGGGTACTGACCAGACACATCTAACGGTCTCTCAACATCCTCAACGAACAATGCTTGAGGCATCATAGAGGGGCGAAGAGCTAATAATTGCTCGACAGCACGTCGAACATTAGTACCCACTACCATTCCGCTCGAAAACTGGAGCTGTAGATTGGTCAAAGCAGTTAATACATCGTCCGATGCATCTGCCGATATTTGATCGCGCAAAGCCTTGCACATTTCTTCAAAAACATATCGTTGTGTCGGTATATTGAATTGACTAAACGTATCCAATACCGAACGTGGTGGATTCCTATAGGGATGCAACATCCATGACATCGCCATATTGTACAACGCAGCACGTTCCCTATTACCGGGAAGCTGACTACGTCTTTGTGGACCGTCCGAACCAGCGGACTCGGAAATAGGTCCAAGAGAATTAGCAAAATTAGCAGCAACTAAAGGAGTACGACGTCGGGTAGATGGAGAAGTATACGATAGGGTAGGAACAAGAGAAGAATCGGGAACAGAAGAAACAACAGGAGTAAGTAAAACAGGAGCAGTAGCGGGAACAGAAGTATGAGGAAGTACAGGCGGAGGAGCAGTAGGAACAGAAACGGGCAAAGGAATAGGAACAGTCGGAGGAACAGGTTGAGGAGCGAGTACAGGAGCAGGTACAGGCGGAACCACAGGAACTGCGGTACCCTGTGCGTACGGAGGTGGTGACTTCATAAGATAGGACATTAAGGGATCCTCAACTAATTCCTCCTTCTTATCTGACTCCGTTGGCAAAGCGGGATAACATTTATCTATAGTCATACGTTGAAGCCTGTCAAAAACTTCCTTTTCCTTTTCCTCCTTATCACGCTGAAACTGCTCTGCTTTCTTTACAATGGTAGCAACACCATCTCTCTGATTACGTTTTGTCTGTCTGATCTCTTTCTGTCGGGCTTCTTTACGCCACAACCGAAAGGCATCAAACATGGCCGGCCTTGACTTTTTCTTAAACAATTTAGCCTCGAGGTTATCTAAAATCGGGGTCTCAAAACTACCATGAGGTGGCCAACTAAGGACACCATCTTTTTTGGTGTAGCGAATCCAATATTCATTAAAGGTAATCGGACCTAAACCATGCTTGCTGTAAAGCTCATAAGTGGGAGTTCCAACTGGAGGTATCGGACACGAGTCCTCCAGCCGGGAATCCGTCCCACAACGTCTGAAACAACTGAACAAAGTACTACGACCAGGCATCTTGCACACTAGCCGAGTTTCACAAACTTCAAGGGTTACGGGATTTACCAAGTCCCAGCAAAGAGCAAAAACCCTCGGTTTTTGGCGGCTGCAGTCGTCAAATATCACAACAAAGAACCAAGTACAAAGAACCACAAATGCAATGGAACCATGCAACCACTAAGCAACCACAACCAAGGACTCTGGGAGCGACCCACAAATACTTAACTCAAAGATCGATGGCGTCACCAGGAAGGCCCGTCAATCGTCTCGCTGTACCAAGGTCTACGCCAGGCGCCAAAACAGGTCTACAGTCAGGGCAGCAGTCCGTCGCAGCCGTCAGGAGGCGGGAATCTTCGCGGGAAAAGTCGTCGGGCCACTTATTTCGACAACAGGATCGATGAAGCGGGGTGCACCTTCCCTCGGAGATTTCACACGAAGTTCCTCACGATCGTCGGGCTTGGACCGGTACCACTGATGCAGCCCTACGTTGGGCGCCAACTGAAGGACTGGGTTATTTAAGACCCAGCGGTGCCAGGGGACAACACCTGAAACCTTCGTGGGTAACCTGTTCCGGCGTACAAATGACAGAGACACGGGACACTTCCTTCGGCGTCAAAGATTCGAGGTTTATTTACTGCAGGGAACACAGAAGTCACGTGAAGTACACAGTCGGTATGTTCGCGGGATCTGATTCAATTTGCTACTGTGGATCGCTCCTTTTTATACAGTATTTTCCCATACGTTAACATGGTACACAAAGGTTTACAACTTGGTTCCCATAATTATCCCCGAGAGGGGTCGCTTTGATGTATTCAAGGTCCGGAACATAAGTACAGAAACATTCGGTGGTTCCCAACTGTAAAAACCCATCTTCCCACCATTAGTACATTCCAATCGGCAGTAAACAGATCGAAGAAGGAACAGGGACAGGTGCAGAGGAAGGCAGAAACAGTGGGGAGATCGGAAAGGGTGTAAAAGGGGTGGTATCGGGAAACACGAGCTGCAGGCATCAAAGGGACGTGCCTAATGAGATGCACGGCTGAGACAATAGACCGGCACGGCAAGATGTGCCTCGAGCGGGGCCATCTGCCTTACAATATCATCCCCCTCATCATAAAGACACTTTCAAAGGAAATGTGTCTTCCGCAAAAGTCTTGGGAATCCCAGGGTCGCGAAGCGGACAGCGTCCGTTTGCTGGCTACTTGAGGGCAAGAGACAAAATGGATGCCGTATCTAAGATGGAACCCGTGGGTACAGATAGAAACCCACGAAACAAACGAACGGTTCAGGTTAGCACAGCAAAACTGCGCACACCCACTAAACTCGTCATTTGCGGTTCATAGATACCAGACTCGACCATATTCGTGCGAGTCGAAAACACCACTTACGATCGTCACGGAACCTCAGACTGAGTGGAAAGAACACATGCTGAAAGATTCCACCCTACACAAGGTATGCAAATACACATACAGCTCCTGGCCTGAGAAGAAATACCTTGATGATGAAGTAAACAATTTTTGGGAAATAAGGAATTAATTGATTCTGGAAAATGGAGTACTGTACAGAATAGGTAATGCAATTCCACCCAACACACTCAGAATCAGAATCCTCGGTCTATGCCACATTGGTCACCTATGCAGAGCAAAGAGTCAGATACAGCTATGGGTGGCCAGGAATTGACAAGCAAGTTAAAGTTATGATTAGAGATTGCGTGAATTGCAGTGACTCTGACAAAAGCCTTAGAATCTCCAGAGTTCCTCTTACTCCCCTCATGCCATGGGAGATGTTAGGTTTAGATATACCCGGACCCATTGAAGGCCACTATGGTATGATAAAATACATTCTGGTGGTTATGGATCATTTCTCCAAATGCCTGTGATAAAGATTGTTCACAGTGCAGACAGTTCTTCAGTCATTTCATTTTTAGACAGACTATTCTTGAGTGAAGGGTTACCCAAATACTTATTGAGCGATAATGGCCCTCAATTCCTGTCTAATGTATTCAAATCATTCTTGGAGAGAACCTGTATCACTCACCTCACTACCTCTCTTTACCATCCTGAAGGTGATGGCCTCATTGAATGTTTCAATTGAGTCATTAAAGGAAACATACAATTGTCCAGGAATGCCATCCTCAACTGGGAAGAAGATATATTCAAACTCATTTGGGCTTATAGGATCTCGCCGTGTGCTAGTACCAATGAATAACCTTTTGTCCTCAAGAGAAGCAGACAACCCCTGAGCAGAGACTTAGGTTGGACGCCCGCATCCAAACAGATTGAGTGGTCACCAGAAACCATCAGAGAAAACATTGAGAAGGCACAAAAGTGCTATAAAGAGCAGGAATAGGGGGCGTCCCTGAGAATGTCCAAGGGGTTTTCGATATCAGTGTTTGTTATATCAAAGACAAGAGATGTGTGTAGTTCTTGAAAGGGGTTCTGTGGGGGGGGGGGTGTCCCTGGGAGCTGTCTTCCTCCTCATTACTATCTTTAGTTAGTCGGTTAGTTAGAGTGTAGGGCGACAGGCACACTGCAAGTTGGGGTCAGGCGCAAGCCAGGAGCAGGGGTGCAGGGAGGCAAATGTTTTTTCATTTGTTGTTGTTGAGTGTGTTATTTGTTGAGGATGGCCTTTTTTGTTATTATTTTTTGTACTCAGGTGATAATATTGTGTTTTGCCTTCAGCATGGGTCCGTTGGCACAGTATAGCCGAGGGTCGGGGATGCGAGTGTTGAGTTGGAATGTAAACAATTTGGGAGACAAGATCAAAAGAGGGATGGTTAATCAACTGGTTAGGAGGCATTCCCCAGATGTGATTTTATTGCAAGAGACACACTTAGTTGGTAATAGGTGTACAGCCCTTCATAAGGCAGGGTATAAATTGTTGGTGCACGCCGGATTCACTACCGGCTTCAGAGGTGTCGGTATCCTGGTCAAGAATTCGTCCCCCCTATTGGTGCAGGCTACATGGATTGACCAACGGGGTAGATATGCCTGTGTCTCCTGGCAGGTGGGAGGCCGGACGGTTCCCTTTTTATCTATTTATGTTCCGCCTGACCTTCAGACAGAGACTTTCCGAGATTTGAGTACTATATTCCTTTCACTGCCTCTTGGTGTTCTAGTCTTGGGTGGCGATTTTAATTCAGTGATAGATGGAGAGGTTGATCAAAGTCCCCCCCGGGTGCTCAAGTTGACGCAGAGATGGCTCTCCGAGTTCCTAGACACGCTGGGACTGGTGGATAGCTGGCGAGTACGAAATCCGACTTTGACGCACTACACTCATGTTTCGACTGCTCACGGTAGCCTGTCTAGGTTGGACTATTTGCTTAGTCCCCGTGGGTGTTGCGCCCATGATTAAGGAAGTAAGATATCTCGGTCGGGGTATCTCTGACCACTCCCCATTATGGCTTTCCCTTGCTCTAGAAATGCCTACGGTCGGAAGGGTGGCTCCCATTGCCGCCTGTCAGTTAAAAGACCCTGTTATAAAGAAGAAGATTCTCCGGATGTCTGATAGTTATTTTAAGGAGAATAAAGGGTCAGTAGATTCTGCACAGTCTCTTTGGGAGGCCTATAAAATGGTTGCTAGACGTAAAGTACTGTCTTTGGTGTCCAGGAAGAAGAGGGCGAGCCAGGCGGAGGTGGCGCGGAAAGAGGCCGAGGTTATACTCCTGGAGGAGACGGTTGCCAGGGCGCACACGCAGGCGGGGTTCCATTTGTTTCTCCTTCGGGAGGAGGAATACAAAAATCTTGTTAGGAATAGAGCCGTGACACAATATAATGCCGTCCAGAGCCGTATTTACGAACACGGCGATTAAGTGGGAAATTGATTGCATGGCTCGAGCACGGGGAGCGTGTGTCCAGGTTAGTGCCTGAGCTGGAAGGGCTGGGATCGCGTAAGATTACGGAACCGCAGGCTGTTGCTGATGAGTTCTCTGCTTATTACCAGAAGGTTTACATGTCTGGTAGCGACTTCACCGAAGGGGATAACGCCGAAATGATCAAGGATATAATTATGCTGCGTCTGACAGATGAAGATAGGGGTTATCTTGATTCGGCGTTGTCGGATGATGATGTAGCTCAAGCTATTAGGCAACTGCGATCGGGTAAAGCGACGGGGCCCAACAGGATACCCATCGAATTGTATGAGCTGAATGCTAATAAACTTGCCCCTCACATACGTGCCATGCTACTAGAAAGTAAAGAAAAAGGAAAACTCCCTTATGATCAGTGGATTGCCAATATAGTAGTAATACACAAGCCCGGTAAGCCTCCAACACACTGTTCCTCTTATAGGCTCATATCGCTTCTTAATGCGGAACCCAAGATATTGGCTAAACTCTTGGCCACTAGGTTGATCAAAGTGATCACCACCTGATTCACCCGGATCAGTCCGGGTTTATGCCGTGTCGCAGCATGATACTGAATCTGCGAAGGCTACACGGTGTCCTCGGTGGCGCCTCCAAAAATTAACAAACCAATGGTGTTGGTGTCCCTGGATGCCACAATGGCCTTTGATAGGGTAATATGGAGATACCTATTCGCAGTATTGGCAAAGCTGGGTTTCGGGATGAATTTGTTGGTTGGGTGCGCCTGCTATATGCGAAACCCTTGCCCAGATTGAGTGTCAACAACTGCAAGTAGGGCGACTTTCTCTTGGAGAGGGGCACCAGACAGGGGTGCCCACTGTCCCCGCTGCTTTTTGCCCTGGCTATGGAGCCATTGACGGCCTGGGTTCAGTGAAATAGGTCAATATGGGGTTTGCGGTGGACGCCAGATTTGGAAGATAAGATCTCTCTATACGCGGATTACGTTTTGCTTTATCTCACACACCCTAAGGAGTCTTTCTGGAACTTTCTCGATGTGCTGGTGATTTTTGGTAGATATTCTGGGCTTGCTATTAACTGGGCAAAGTCGGTGCTTTTTGTATTAGTGGGGAACCCACCAGTGATCCCCGCGTCGTGCCTTATTCATATCGAGACTACGGGGTTCAAATACCTGGGTATATTTATCACACTGGATCCGGAGATACGGTATGATAGAAATCTGGCTTCTCCACTGAATAGATGCAAAAAAAACATGGAGCGTTGGAAGGCTCTTCCGCTCTCAGCTCAAGAAATGGTCGGAAGATCTTGATTGGTGCATGTTCCGTGAGAGATCGGCATATGTGGCCAGGGGCTGCCCGCAGAAGTGGAGTAAGGTTTGGGATGCATGGAATAGTCACCGGGGAGGAATTTGTGAACCACCAGTGACGATATTAGACTCAGAAGCACAGGATTCCCACTTGTTAATGTTGGATATGTGATCCTGAACTGTGTTGCTATGTTCCATGCTTTGAAATCGAATGCATTCACCTGAGAGTTGATTTTCGTTTTGTAATGTCCTTTCTTTTGTTTAATAAAAAGAATTTATAAAAAAGAAAAGTGCTATAAAGGCTGGTACGACACCAGACATAGTGTCAAAGAACATTCTTTCTGAATTGGTGATCTGGTCAAAGTTCGTCTTAAAAGGAAAGTCAAGAAGGGTGAAAGCAGATTCACTGCTCCCCTTCGCATCAGCAAACTGTACACCAATCTTGCCCGACGCAGTGATGGTAAAGTATGGCATATGAACAGGTTGGCCAAATGCCATTTAATGGGAAAAGAGTTGAGTCATCCCCAGCATTATAGTGATAATAAAGATATGTTTAGTCAATGTCAGCCCAGTAGTGCCAATAATGATTTCTGGGTTGATTATGAAGAACCTGTAATTGGTCACAGCTCAATGCCTTCTAATAACAGAATGTATTCAAGAAATGTAGATGTCCAAAATAGTGGTCCTCTGCCCACCGCTGAGTCCACTGATTGTCACTCACCGGTCCAGAATGATGAAGTTAGTCCTCACGCTCCCATGCTCTATCAGAGCGATGAAGGAGATTCACATTCTGACACTGAAGCCATGTCCGACAATCGCAGTCTCAGGGAAAGGTTTGGTAGAACCATTAGCGATCCACATTCTGATACTGAGGTTGTGTCCGACAATCTTGGTCTCAGGGGAAGGTTTGGTAGAACCATCAACAAAGCCAGATATTTTGATGTTTTTCTTTGTGAATAACCATATTGTTGTTAAACACTCAAGAGAGGAAGATCTGTTGTATTTACAGTTACGGTCACGTGCCAGGCCCTGGCGCGTGACAACATGTGTTCTATTATTCTCCTGCGCGAGAGCAACCGCTGTCATCCTGCCGACCCATTGTTCCCCAACGTTCCACGTTCCAATTCTCCATCACCCTGACCCCTAACGGTTCCAACGGCATCTGGCCAGCGATCCCTGAACCTCACCTTTGTGTAGGGGGCTGTTGTGGAATGAAGTTACTTCAACCCATACCTTCACCGCCACTTCGTTACTACAGCAAGGGGCGGAATAGTTACCTGTTGTCCCATCATAGGCCACATACCTCACAGACGTGACGTGCAGAGTGCATTGTGAGTCAAGTCAAGGAAGTTGGTCGCGGACCAGCACCCAATGAACAACTCTGAAGGATAGATCACCACTCTCGCAATCTGAGCCGCAGTATTAAACTGACTGCTGCTGTCTGCATTTCTGTTATGGAGCTGAAATCATGAGGTCTGAACCCAGTGCTTGAAATGGAAAAAACAGAAGTCCAGCTTGTTCTGAGAAGTGCCAGTACATTTCTCTTGAGAGGTGCCGGTACTCTTCCTCTCAAAATAAAAAAGTGCTGGTACTCAGTACCAGACAGTACCGACCCTTTTAAAGCACTGACAGAACCACTATTTCATGTGCTTCAGTTAAACTGGCCAACAGAATGGCCCAAATCAGTGCCCCTCCGTCGCCAATAGTTGTGCTGCTGAATTTCTAGGGGTCCGGTGTATGGGAGGGTGGCGCTTGGACGCCAGCAGCTGACAGCCCACAGCTTGCCATTCATGCGCTACCTTGCTTAGGGTGCCTATGAACCCTCCATGGGGTGACAGGGAAGGGAATGGTAGTGCAGCGGGTGGTTCTGGGTAATAAAATGCTCTCACATTTTCCCCAGTGCATCCAGGAGTGAATGCCTGTCTATGAATGAGCAGATCTATAATATTATAAACTGGCGGTCAGAAATGATATAAAGGTAAGCCACGTAAATGTACTAAGGAAATACAATAATGAGCAGATTCGAACATCAGCATTTTCCCGCCTGTTTGGGAAACCATTGCCATCAATCCATCATATATAGCATGGCTCATCGTGCGGCATTTTGCACCGCACATTCTGCAAAATGATTCATTTTTCACCACTTTTAATATTGTAGGGTATGGATGAAGCAACAGTGCAGACCTTCACCACCTACTGCACACCAGTGTGCAGCAAGCCTATCCAGGGGGCCTCCGCTCCATGCTCATTCACTCACTGGCCCCTCAGCTCAGTTCTTAACCACTTAAAAACTGATGGAATGGACTGACTGTATTTAAACTAAATTGTTTAGATTTTGCTTCTATCCAGCCTGCCCTCCTCTCTGAATACCAGATAATACTGCTTTTGAAATTCGCAGTGGCAGAAAAATATTTCTATAAATCACTAAGCCAGGCTCTGTGCAGAGGATAAGATAACAAGCGCCCAAGGTTCATGGAAATGTTTCACGCTCTGCTGGACTATGTGTTGCGCCATTTTATCCTACAGGTGGCAGCATTTGAGGACAAGTTAGCATTCATGCCTAATGACATTTAGAAGCTACCACAGGGAGAGTAATTCGTTTAAGATTGGTGCATTGCTGCATTTTACCCTCAGAGATTTTTTAATGCAGCCATGGAACATCATATTTAGGAATGTGAAATTCGGAATGTCTTTGGGAGGAGAACAGAAGACCGGGAGGCGAGTGGATAACTTGCGAACCCGGCAAATTTAGTACAGCTCTGCATTCATTGGACGCACCCCTCTGCATCTATATGCTACAATGAAGCAGACTTTAACACGCGTTGATGCGGGAGCACGAAGAATGTAGACATTTCAACAGAAACAAGCCCGGGAGTGGTGCATGCGCTGAAAGGAATTTAAAAAACAAGCGCGCTGCTGCTAATTAAAAACAGATGGCCCCTACGCACGGCTGCTGGCTCCAGAGAGCGAAACGCTCTGGGAGTAAGCCTTTGAAAAGAAACTGGGACATCCACACGCCTTTGGCCAATTCCATACTGAAGCCAGACGCAAAGGCCAATAGCATGTGAGCACAACATGCATGTGCTTTGAAGAAAGCTGAAGTGATTCCAAGAGGTCGATTTCCTATGCAGCACATGTACGCTGCCATAAGTTTGACCTAAAAAGCAGTCCTTTGCACTCACCAGTCTTGAGAATCACAAGGAGGAAGCTGACAGCTTTTGCTCCTTTCATTTACGAATTTGGAGTAGTGGAGGGGTGGTGCACGGACCCCGTGTGTATTCAGAAATATAGGCATTGTTGCCTTTCAAATCTGTCCTTATATTTTCACGTGATCTGAATATAGGGTCTTTTGGGTGCAGTAGCAGCTCCCACATTGCCAATCTTTCTGGTGAAAAATGGCTCCATACAGTGCATGGTTTAATTTAATGCTTTTTCTTTTTTGTTCAGCAATAAAAGTTGGTTCACTGTTCACACTGTGTTTGGGATCATTATGAAAGTATTTGGTTTTGCTGTACTCCAGTTTCTTTTTTTACTATGGCATCTCAATAGGCATTTCTCTTTCTCTCATAAACTGAGCCCTTGTATTTTGGGACCTTTTAGCCAGCTTGAGAATGGCTGGCAAAAAAGCTCCCCACGCACACAAAAGAACCACAATGACACAAACGTTTGGCAGAGGAATCAGTATGTGACCTTTTGTACTTTAGTTCTATCAGATTCAAGACGGGCCAAGTATTAATTGCTGCAGAAGAGGAGTTGGGGTTTAGACCTTATTCAGAACCCTCTTACATTTTTTTTAAATTAATTTTATTGATTTTCATGAAACAAGCTCCAGTGAGACTCTGCAGAGCACATTTACATGGTACTTTCGCATGTAACGCATATCTTAACGTAGTAATGTCGGTATATAATATTAATGATCCTTAGCATAATGACACTGCATATAACAAACATGCGACAATCGGCTGTAACAACTTCCAACCGCTCCCTCCGCATTGCTCAGCAAAAGTCACCCACCTCAATAGCAAATGACCATTATGAGCAAAATAAAATGATCACAACCATCACCATCCCATGCGGGAAATACAGCTACATGTCTTAGCAATCAGTCCTGTGTGGTATTCACAGTTTCAGCAGTAACTAAGTAATGATATTTATACAGCTCCCAAAAATTCTTTGGTCTGTTACGGGGAGGTAGCAGTTTGCTAAACAGTTCTGTCTGCATGCAACAATAAGTCATGTCGCTGGACCATTGTGTGATCATCGGTGCCGGGCACGAAACCAGTTAAGGGCAAGCCTGCGCTTCGCCATCAGCAATCCCATGTCAACCAGGCACCTAACCCCCTTTTTAATCTGTTTAGAGTAGCCTAGCAACGCAAGCAGTGGGTCTGGCTCTAATGGTAGTTTGGTGATTTGTCCGAGTTCCTTAAAAACAGTCACCCAGAAAGCAGAGATGCCCGGGCAAGCCCATGCCAAGTGAAGGAAATCTGCCACTTGTTCCGAATAGCGGTCGCATTTAGCGTCTCGCCGAAGTCCGTATCTGTGGAGCCTATCGGGGGTGTAATAAACCCTGTTAAGGTATTTGAAGTGAACAAGTCTGTGCCTCCTGTTTAATGGAATACGTTTGGTGCTAGTGCAACAATAGACCCACATCTCATCTATATTGAGATCCTGCTGCCATGCTAAGCGTGCTTTGGTGAACTGAGTTGCTCTACATGCCATAGACCCGTAATAAATTATGGATACTATACGTTTTGGGGATTTAGCACCTATGATTTGTGGCAAGGTCTCCATTTCAGGTGATTCCAGGCATTCATCCCCCAATTTCTCCAGCAAAGCACATTGCACTCTGTGAAATTGGAACTTACTTAGGTTTTGAATCTGGCAATGTGAGACCCTCCCACGTTTTAGCCGTTCCTTCTACAAACAAGTCCCCCATAGTCTCGATGCTCAGGGAATGCAGTGCCAATAAACCCCCTTTTTCCTTACATGGCTGCAGCCATAAGCACCAATCGAAAGGGGCCTGTGGCGAAAATAGTAACGCACCCGCCTGCTGATGCACCAGGAAATGCCAAGCATGCACTTTGGAGTTAATCGAGTCTAAAATACCCTTCCTTCTATCCGCCTCGTTGAACAATAATGCAGGCAACGAAAGCGGTGAAGGCACTTCTTTCTCTATACAAAGGTGGGGAATGCCCGGAGACCCATGCATCAATAAATATGCATGCAAACTCTGTGCCGCCCTGCAGTATAACTCAAAGTCCGGAGCCCCCTGCCCTCCCATATGATAAGGTAAAACTAATATTTGCCACTGAACACATGGTTGTTTGCCTTCCCAGGCTAATCTAATCATCAACGTTGTAAGTCGATTAAAGTAAATCCACGGGAGCACCATGGGTATGTTGAAAAACAAAAAGAGCAGACGTAGTAGCACCACCATCTTCATTAGTGAGATCCTGCCCAGAAGTGACAATGGGAGTTTAATCCATATCTCCACATTGTCTTCTAGTTTACTGTAGGCCACTCCATAGTTTTCTCTAAACAGGATATCTGAATCAGTGTGCAGTCTAATACCCAGATACCTCACCGCATCCGTGGTCCACTGTAGTGGGTACTCCCCGTCAATACAGGGAGTGTTAGGTGTAAGTTGGAAGATGATGGATTTAGACCAATTTACTTGAAGACCTGACAGTGCACCGAATCACACCACTTCAAGCAGTACAGTTGCAAGGTTATTTTCAGGATCTCTAACGTATAGTAGGATGTCATCTGCATATGTCGAAGGAATTATTTTATAGTGCAGGTAGCTAATGCCTCTAAGCTGATGATACTCCCTGAGTGCACACACAAGGGGCTCTGCAACCAGCACATATAACAACGAGGATAAGGGGCACCCCTGGCGTGCACCCCTGGTGATACTTATGGATTCAGTGACTATATGTCCTATTTTAATCCTGGCTTTAGGTTTATTGTAAAGCGTGCCAAGTAATTGCGTGAAGGTAGACCCCACCCCCATCCTAGTCAATACCTGAGACATGAATGACCACTCCACAGAGTCAAATGCCTTCTCAATATCCAAAAAATAGCCACAGCAGATGTCTCTTGTTTCGTATGCTGTAATACCCCAAACACCGTACACAGGTTATATGTTAAGTTCCTGCCCGGAACAAATCCCGCTTGCTTGGGAGCCACCAACAGTGGTGGGACCAAAGGTACCAGTCGGTTAGCCAATATTTTAGCAAAATTTTTGTGTCAACGTTAAGCAAGGACAACGGGCGATAGGAAGTGCATTCCACTGGAGGCTTGTCTGGTTTCAGTAGTGCGACTATGACCGCCTCGTTCATTGAGGGTGGCATTGTTCCTGTGACGCACATGTCATCAAACAGGGTGGCCAGGTGTGATAAAAGGTGGTCCAGAAAGGCCCTATAAAAGGAAACAGTCAGACCATCCGAACCAAGGGCACTACCCACTTTCATACCAGAGAGGGCCAGTAGGATTTCATCTTGCTCGATTGGTCTCATGAGAAACTTCCTGTACGTATCTGTGAGCCACAGGAGTTGTATATGCAATAAATAATCAAGAATTTGGTCATAGAAAGCGGCGTTTCGGGTAGAATAAACATCGGTGTAGAATTGACGAAATCTGTCTGCCATATCAGTAATATCCGTCAAAAGCTTGCCTTCCTCGGATCGCACCTCCGGCACCACAACTTTGTCCCTTCTTTTCTTAATCAAATGGGCCAAGACTGGCCCGGGTCTTTCGCTCTCGCCGTACTACGGGCGGTGGCATATTTACCCATATGCTTAACTTCATCACCTGCTATCGTGTGATAGAACTCTAATAGATCGGCAAGTTCCCTCCTAACAGGTTCATCTGGACCCGTCAATTTTTGTCTCTCTAAGATCCTAATCTTCCCTTCTAATTCAGTCGAACGATTCCGTATCTAACGCAAGACTCCCGAATGTTTATACATTGTGACTCCTCTGATGTAGACCTTGAAAGCTTCCCATACCACTTGGTAGTCTTCCACTGAACCCACATTTGCCTCAAAGAATAAATTGATTGCCTTTGCCAATTCAGTTTTGAACACTGTATCTAATAGCGAGTAAGGCGGAAATCTCCATGTGAAGGGGGGGATACGTTTTTAGGGGGTATCTATAACTAATAGTATTGGCGAATGGTCCGACAATGTGAGGGCCAGCACCTGGCAGGAGCACACCCTATCTCCCAGAGTAGGGACCGTGACCCAATAATCGATTCTAGTATGCAGAGAATGGTGTGCTTAATAATGTGCAAAGCCGCCCTTGCGAGGAAATTTTGTGCACCAGAAGTCTCTAAGTCCAAACCAGACCATTACAGCGTCTAACATCTTTGCTGCGGCTGTAACATGCCTCACAGGCCACCGATATATCAAGTTCAATACAAGATTAAACCCCCCCAAACTGGTCTCCCATTGTAAGATTACCCAGTGTATCTGATAGCTTGCTAAAAAATGATGAGTTGTCAAAGTTTGGACCATACACATTAACTACGTGTATGTCCATGCCTTTCCCACGGGTCCTGGAAACAGCATATCTACCAGCTGTATCAGTGGACACGGGGCATAGAGTGAGAGAACATTTCTGGTTAACCCAGGTTAGAACACCACGCGCGTGTGTGGTAAATCCTGCATCGTGTATGTTCCCTTACAGCACAAAATAGATGAGTTGGGCGGAAGGTGAGTCTCCTGCAGGAGCGCAACATCTATTGCGTGCCTCGTAAGGTAGGAAAGAACTTTATGCACCTTCCTATGGTCATTGAGTCCCCTAACATTCCATGTAATAGTTCTGATAGCGTCATTCCTTATGGCATCGTTGCCGTCTGTAGCGTGAGTCAATGTGTCCGTCAGTGTATCCATGGAGTGCCAACATGTGGATCATAACTGTAAATTAGAACACAAGGGACACCACGTCCAATTGTCACACAGCTCTGAAGTCTCAATGCCCAGCCTCTCCCACCCACATCAGGTGACCCCCAAAATAATCCTGATGGAACACACCCCCAACATTTCCCCTAAAACCACATAAACAAATTAGACCAGAACAGCCTAAACCCATCTCAACAGTCATGTAGGTAACAATGAATACTCCCAGCTGTGCATACCTCCCCTTTCCCCCAATTTTAAACACCCCCCCTCCCCAAATAACTCCCCCAGTGTGTGTTTCACTGTGGGCAGATGTTGCACGCTCGTATATGAAACTGACCAGCGCACATAGAACCATACTCCTCACACCATGAAAAATATAGAGTACAACTACAAGATTGAATATATCTACAAGGCATCTAGCTAAATGAGGCCAACATGATCAAGACTGGCAGCTGAACAACAGGGTGAGGGCTAGGTTATACAGTGCAAACATCAAGTTAAAATATCATACCCCCCACCCACAATACTCCAAACTCTCCAGCTTCAGCCCAGACCCAAGTTTATACTTATAGTCTGCGAGTGTTACCCAACCGTCAGTCCTGCTCCTCAAGCGAGCCCCCCGCTGATTTGTCCAGAGGCTGCGGCTCAGGGCTGTGACTCCGCTCCTTGGACCAGTCCTTCAGCGCCTTTTGCAGTGCCTTGGGGTCCATAAAGAAGTGCATCTCCCCTGTCTGTTGACCCCAGCTTGGCAGAGTATAGCATGGCGTAATCAATACCTTGATCATGAAGTTGATTCTTCATCTGGGCGAATTGACGGCGCGCCTCCTTGTAGAAAATAGACACCTTCCCAGGGGTCCCACTGATACTTGGTCCTTTCAAACCAACAAAGAAGAAATTGGCACAGAAGCTGAAATATAAAAGTAACATCTTTATTAATCACAAATGAGGGACACTACGTCACACAGAAGCCGTAGCAACAGAATGAGGCAGTCTAAGGAGAACAGAAAACAGGGGCCTTATATATGCTTAGGGTTACATAGTCAGCATAAGACCAAGGGGCAGTCCTGGCTCATGTAAGCATGCAAAATGCCTGATATGGGCATGCAAGATCTTCTTTCTCAACAAAGTGGGAGGAGAGTTACTCTACTAGCTAGGCCCTTCTGAGCATGTGCTAAGGTGGAAGATGCTAAATATAGTTAGTTTCTAGGCAGATTACAAGAGCAGTCAACACTGAGGGAGGACAGAGCACATGGCGAGCACGTGGCAGCACATGGCAAACACGATGGCTGCCAGAAATACAAAAATGGCTTTCAGCTCATGCTAACAGATCCCTGCAATATTTAACAGATAGTCTCTTTAGCATGAGCTAAAGACATTCCTATGATCCAGTAGGAACATAAAAAATATTTGCACATTAATTTTCATAAATTTATCAATATCCTAATTAATTGCTAGGTGGGCATTTTCCAATGTAAACATTTCATTAAGCGGGTGTATATTAAGTATAAGCAGGAATACAAAGGGAACAAAGCATCAGGTCATAATTAACATTCAGATAGCAGGAGAAAGTAATGACCACTATGTCACGAAGCCGAGCTCCCTGACCTAGATGAGCTTCCTGATTCGGACGGACGGGGTGTACTTGCTAACGTTTCTTCCTTTCCACCCCGTCCGCAGGATCCTTTGGACATTTCCTGGGTTTCCCCGGCTCTGCCTCAGGGACGTGCATCTCTGTATCCAGCTTCTATGACACTGGGGGCATGTTCTACAACGATCGGCCAATCAGGTGAGAGGACGTCATCTGACACTACCCAATCAGAAGAGCTGGGGGCGTTTAAGGAAGCCCCGTCTTGGACTGTCGGCGCGGAACCTTCGGAACGCCAGCCGAAGCACGAGGAGGACGCCACGGAAGAAGACGGAGGAACTATCGTGGAACCGCTGCTGGGACCCCTGGAGCTGAGTGACAACAAGCCAGGAGGCCAACGATACCACGAGCCGCCCCGCCACACTTCCAGGGGAGAAGTGTGGCTCCACAAGGTACGAGGGCGTTTTCAAGGGTTGTTTAAATTAAGGGGGTGGGACGGGGTAGCCTGAGGGTCGTCACTATCGTCGTACCTTGCCGGCCGTCTACACTACAAGACTGCTAGAGTTGGTGGTAGCACCCTGGTGATCCCTCACTCCCCTACCCTCATCTCACCTGTTGTATATACCGACCCCAGCCCCTAACGTGGCTGCTTTTCTATTCCTTTTCCCGAGTGCATCTCCGGACCTGTGGCCACCTCCAGCTGCCTCAAGACTGGAACCGAAGACTTCGGAAGTTCCCCCAACGGAGAGACTCCACGTTTATTGTCTGTACCCTCCAGGACACTGTGCTCTAAATCCTTTTTGAACCTACCTCGGTGTTTTCATACCGAATAAAGTGGTTAAAGATAGACTCACACTCGTGGCGACTCTCATTCTCCCGACCCCGGTCCCCACAAGTGGTGCCGAAACCCGGGATCAAGCAGTGAACCACGCCATCCGATACAGAATGGAGGAACTCGTGACCCAAATGGAAGCAGACCGAACTGCGTTTTCCCAAGCCATCCAAACGCAGTCCGATAACATTCTAAAATTGGCGGAGGGGCAAACACAACTAATGACTGTAATAGGACAGGGAAGGGCTACAGCTCCACCTCTGGGCACTGTTGTACCGTTACAGAAGTTTAGTCCAGGCGAAGACCCCCTTGCTTTCTTTTTGAACTTTGAAAGAGCGGCAAGAGCTAGTTCCTGGCCTGGCGATAGGTGGCCCTTCTATTTGGCGCCATTGCTAACTGGTGAGGCCCAGGCAGCTTATCAGACAGTAAACCGGGATGGAACAACTGCCTATGCGGTTGTGAAACAGTATATCCTCGATAGATTGGGGGTAGACGAGGAAACCCATCGACTGCGGTTTCGTCAAGAGAAAGGGTCACCCGGGGATTTACCCAAAACCTTGTTTTTCAAATTGAAGGAGTCTGCGGACTTATGGCTAAAGCCCCGTGAAGGAAACATCGACGCCATTATGAACAAAGTATATCTTGAACAGTTCATCGAGGCACTTCCCTATAGTACCCAGAGGTGGCTTAAGCAACATGCAGGGTTAACCTTGTAGCATGCTATAGAAATGGCAACTTGTTATGCCCGGGCTCAGGGTAAGCCTTATATGAAGGAACCCGAAAAAAACACTAAAGTCTTACCACCTGTTAAAACTGATTAAAGGTTCCAAAAACCCATCCCCGATCCTCCAAAGGTGCGGTTCCAACGACCCGAACTTCCCAATTCAGGACATCAATGCTATGACTGTGGTGAATGGGGGCATATTGCTCGGTTTTGTCGGAAAAAAAAGAAAGAGAAGACGAACCTATGGACGTGAGCTATGCCCCAAGGTCGATCCTCTATGCACAAGAAACCGGAACCACTTTCTATGTACGTGTCTCTTTGAACGGTACTAGTATAAGAGCATTATTAGATTCTGGTTGCAAACATTCAGTTATAAGGGAAGAGCTGGTAGACCGCAACTCTCTCATTCCGGGGAAACGGGTCAGTATCCGTTGTGTCCATGGGGACGTTAAGGAGTATCCTATAGCCAAAGTCACGCTTCACACGCCTTCAGGGAAAAATATGGAAGTTGTTGTGGGAGTTATGGCTGGTTTACCTGAACCCATAATCATAGGGACTGATAATCCTTCATTTAGTACGTTGTTATTGGATACCCTTCACCACTTGTCCCTTCCCCATGATACCTTGTTAGCTGCAGAACCCTGGGCCAGGGACACCCATTTTAGGACGGCCCAATTGAACGATGCAAGTCTCACCAATGCATGGCAGGTTGCACGAAACGGACAGGATCCGACCACTAGGACCTATCCCACTTTTGTTGAAAAGAATGGTCTGCTTTATAGACTCGCCAAGGCTGATGCTGAACCTCAACTGCTGGTCCCGAATGATTTTCGTGCTCAGATATTGTTCTTTGGTCATGCCCATTTGTTAGCTTGCCACTCTGGGGTAGAAAAGACGAGTCAATCTATATTGCGACACTTTTTCTGGCCAGGTATTTACGCCCAAGTACAGAAATATTGTCAGGAGTGCAGAATATGCCAGAAACGGAACACCTACACACCACCTCCTGCCCCTTTGGTACCCATGCCTAATATAGGGGTCCCATTTGATCGTATAGGAATGGACTTAATCGGGCCTTTGCCGAACCCGAGGACATCAATACGCCTTGGTTTTGGTTGATTACGCCACGCGGTATCCCGAGGCTTTTCCTCTTAAAGCAGCCACTTCAGTAGCGATAGCCCAGAGGTTAGTTGAAGTGTTCTCTCGCATGGGTTTTCCAAAAGAGATCGTTACCGATCAGGGCACCCCTTTTGTTTCCCGTTTGATGCAACAGGTATGCAAACAGTTAAACATCAAACACATCAAGACGTCTGTGTATCACCCACAAACAGACGGTTTGGTTGAGCGATACAACGGCTCCCTTAAGCTAACCTTAAAAAAATTGTTGTCGGGTGATGGAAAGAACTGGGACCAGTTATGGCCCCTGGCCCTCTTTGTACTCCGTTGCCAGAAGCAGTCCAGTCTAGGGACCTCTCCATTTGAATTATTGTTCGAGAGACCCCCTAGAACACTCCTTGAGATCACGAAGGATAGTTGGGAGACTGAGGGAGCACAGGAAGCTGAGGCCCTGTTGGATTACACCAGACAACTCCAGAGCAGGCTACACAAACTTAGGACGCTTGCTCACGAGCATTTAGCGGTAGCTCAAACCAAACAGAAAACCCTGTATGATCGTGGTACAAAGTGGAGGGTGTTGGATGTAGGTGACTGGGTTTTGATTCTATTGCCCTCCTCTACACATAAAATGAGGAAGGAGTGGCAGGGACCCTTCAAAATTCTGAAGAAAATAGGACGCACTACGTACCTGGTACAGTTAGGAAGAGGCAAAACCCAAATGTACCATATTAACATCCTTAAAACCCCCCCTCAGACAGTCAACGTGGTGTCTCCTGTACTCAATACAGACCATACAGTTAGTGCTGCTCCTGTCAATCCTGAACTATCTGTTATCCAGCAACAAGAAGTTAGGAATTTGCTCTTATCTCATTCAGTAGTCTTCTCGGATCAACCGGGCCGTACCCACTTGGCGGAACACAGTATACCTACTCTCCCCAATACAGTGGTAAAACAGAAGCCCTACCGAATCCCCGAGGCAAGACGCTCGGCATTCCAGGCCGAGGTAGACAGTATGCTGAAGTCCAGAATCATAGTCCCTTCCCACAGCAACTGGTGCTCACCGGTGGTCTTGGTACCGAAGCCTGATGGTAGTATCCGCTTTTGCATCGACTTCAGGGCCGTTAATCGGGTGTCTAAACAAGATGCATACCCCTTGCCTAGGGTTGATGAATTACTGGAACGCCTTGGGGAGGCTCGGTATATCACCACCATAGATCTCACCAAGGGATATTGACAGATACCCCTTGCTCCCAAAGACATGGAAAAGACGGCATTCTCAACCCCATCTGGTCATTACCACTTCACGGTACTTCCCTTTGGTTTGCATGGGGCGCCAGTCACGTTTCAGAGGGTCATGGATACACTGCTGGCACCTCACTTACAATACGCGTCAGCCTACTTGGACGACATTGTAGTATTCAGCAAAACCTAGGATGACCATTTACAACACCTTGGGAACATACTGACCAGTCTAAGGGATGCCAATCTCCACATTAATGCGAAGAAGTCCCGATTTGCTTTCCAGCAGGTCAAATATCTTGGGTACCTTTTGGGGGATGGACAAATTAAGCCTCAGACTGAGAAACTGGAAGCGATCAAAGCTTTACCCTACCCCTCTTCGAAAAAAGAACTCAGGGCCTTCTTGGGGTTGGTAGGTTATTACCGCCGGTTCATTGCTCAGTTTGCTAGTCTGGCAGCTCCTCTCACAGACCTCCTCAGGAAGAACATCAAGTCTGCTGCACTCCCCGCTCCTTCTCTGGTACAGTCTTCGGCTTTCCAAGCCTTGAAGGACGCTTTGACTTCTTCATCAGTCCTCATTTCCCCTGATTTCCTCAAGCCGTTTATTCTCCAGACGGACGCTTCTGGGGTTGGCATTGGAGCGGTTCTTTCCCGGGAAGACGAGAATGGGGCCGAAAGACCTGTGCTCTTTATCAGTCGCAAGTTGTTTCCTAGGGAGCAGGCGTATTCTACGATTGAGAAGGAGTGCCTAGCTGTCCGTTGGGGAGTGGAAAAACTGAGATACTATCTCGAGGGGAGACCGTTTGTGTTGTATACGGACCATGCTCCCTTAACTTGGCTTCAGCGTAACAGGGGGAACAACGATCGCATTCTGCGTTGGTTTTTGGCCCTGCAGCCTTTCCAGATCGAGGTCCGTCATCGAAAGGGTACCTTGCAAGGAAATGTTGACTTTCTGTCCCGCTATCCGATTCCCCCGATCGGGTCAATCCTGGGGGTGGGATGTGTCACGAAGCCGAGCTCCCTGACCTAGATGAGCTTCCTGATTTGGACGGACGGGGTGTACTTGCTAACGTTTCTTCCTTTCCACCCCGTCCGCAGGATCCTTTGGACATTTCCTGGGTTTCCCCGGCTCTGCCTCAGGGACGTGCATCTCTGTATCCAGCTTCTATGACACTGGGGGCATGTTCTACAACGATCGGCCAATCAGGTGAGAGGACGTCATCTGACACTACCCAATCAGAAGAGCTGGGGGCGTTTAAGGAAGCCCCGTCTTGGACTGTCGGCGCGGAACCTTCGGAACGCCAGCCGAAGCACGAGGAGGATGCCACGGAAGAAGACGGAGGAACTATCGTGGAACCGCTGCTGGGACCCCTGGAGCTGAGTGACGACAAGCCAGGAGGCCAACGATACCACGAGCCGCCCCGCCACACTTCCAGGGGAGAAGTGTGGCTCCACAAGGTACGAGTGCGTTTTCAAGGGTTGTTTAAATCACGGGGTGGGACGGGGTAGCCTGAGTGTCGTCACTATCGCCGTACCTTGCCGGCCGTCTACACTACAAGACTGCTAGAGTTGGTGGTAGCACCCTAGTGATCCCTCACTCCCCGACCCTCATCTCACCTGTTGTATATACCGACCCCAGCCCCTAACGTGGCTGCTTTTCTTTTCCTTTTCCCCGAGTGCATCTCCGGACCTGTGGCCACCTCCAGCTGCCTCAAGACTGGAACCGAAGACTTCGGAAGTTCCCCCAACGGAGAGACTCCGCGTTTATTGTTTGTACCCTCCAGGACACTGTGCTCTAAATCCTTTTTGAACCTACCTCGGTGTTTTCATACCGAATAAAGTGGTTAAAGATAGACTCACACTCGTGGCGACTCTCATTCTCCCGACCCCGGTCCCCACACACTACCACTAGAATTATAATTTTTCTAGTCCTAAGCAAAAGGAAATCCTTAAATCATCTAGTAAACATTTTCAGGGCTCCTATGTATTTCAGGGACTATTCAATTTAATTTCAGAATAGCCAACAGCACATATCCAATAAAAACATTTTCCAATTGACTGTTACATTTTCCTTTTATGAGGGCTAGAACATCAATCATATCTGCGACCAGGAGGACCACACAGGGCCATAGGAATTAGAACGAAGAGCTGCAAAGGGCTGCTCCTCTTTAAAAACGGGACATCCAAAGGGGTACATTATTGACAAAAAGAAGAAGTCCTTGGGGAAATTGAAGCCGCTGTACAACCAAGCCAGAGGGGAGTCTTCTCCCTGTGTCCGTTTGAGCCTCACAGGCAGGCTCTGGTTGTTTCCACAGTGGAGCTGCACAACTCGCAACTCAAGAATCACAGCCCAGTTTCAAGGAAAAAGAGTCTCTTCTGTCAGGATAGGACAGTCACCCACCAGGCAAATGCTCTTAGCGATCCTGTCCAGTGTCTCAGGCAGTGCGCCAGTTTTCTTCACTTCAATCTAACAGGCACCAGAGACACAGCACCTGTACCCTAATCTCAAGTCCTTCCCTAACTCCTGTATTGCTCTGCTGGCACACTGCTCATTCGTTGGGGCCACACATTGCATCCAGTGTACCCAGGTATCTCTTGACCAACAAACGAAGGTGCAAACTTACATTCACTTTAGGACTAGAATTCAGAATTCAGAGGCCTGATGCTAGGATCTCTGAAGCAACCCTTGTTTCAAAAGGGGTCACCTCAAGCAAAGCCTCCACCCCATTCTGGTCGGTCTGTGTCTCTCAGCCCGGCATCAAAAAACGTGTTACACAATTTCTCCTTTCTGATTTGTGACCCCGTCTTTCGCCCAAGCCAGTGGCAGGGGAACACAATTAATTTCAGGGCTTCCGCCTTCACTGAGGTCCTAGTTACCAGCAATGCCTGTGCTGGTTACCTTCACTTTGGCTTCAAGCTGGACTGGTACTGACACTGACACTGACTCCCCAGGCTGAATCTGATGTCCGGACCCCTCTGGCAATGGTTGTAAGGCAGCAAATATCTATTGGTGGACAGAACAAAAGGTCTTTAGACAAGGCACAGAAACAGTCTATCAACAGAGAGGATAGTGTCAGAATACTACCTAGTCTTGGGACGCCCCATATATTAGCAAGGCACCCAAAATCCACTTCCATCTATCTATGAGAGAATAAAAAAAACAACAGCCTGGACCTATTGGCAAGTATAAAAGGAACTCTTTGGTGAACTGACAAGACTAATACACCACCCAATCCCAAGCAGCCAAGTAAATCTGTATTCATTTTCTAAATTGTGAGGAAAAGAGAAAAACAACACAGACATACCCTCAACCCTTATATTGGTGTATTCCTGTGTGCTAATCTTAAAACCCTAAAAAAAAGGAAATGTTCTACACTTTTGATCTTAAATTTTACATTACTTGTACAAGACTGGAGACACTTCTAAAGTGATTCTTCTTAACAAAAGCACCTACATTGTACGCTTAGTACCATGCTCTCATGTTATAGGAGCAGCAGGAAAATCTAAAACTGCTAATGTAACAGGGGTTCTTATCTATAAAATAACATTTCCTTCAAAACATTTTTGCTAAGTATCACATGGGCATCTTCCCTGTGTTCTACTTTTCATGATCCAAACTATGCAACATCAGCTCTAATAAGGACTGTCAGTTTATTTACACAGACTAGCTAATAAAAAACTAGCAATGCCCTTGCAAAACTATGTAGCATGGAATAATATACAATAATGGTGTTATCACCTAAGAATTCTAGAACAGAAACTACCCACATCTAGCTCCCCTTAAAGGTCAAAATAGGGGAACAGCAATCTAGACTACTGATCCTGTCATAATTTCATCAAACAGGATGGGCAGTAACATAACATATATTTTTATTCATTTTATTAATGCTAACAATGTTTAAAACAGTATTACTGAATAGTCAATTAAGTGTCGCATTGCTATTTCACAGACAATTTAGACAGGCTAGCAAATTTGAGAAAAGGAGAGAGCAATCTACATTTTACCTAGCCTTAATTTGTAGAGGAGATAGCCTCCTTCCCCCATTTTGACAGTAGGAAACCTGAAACTGGTTTCACTTCTGTCAACACTATCAACCCCTATTTGTAGCAACTAGGCATAAACAAAGTTATAAGAGGTAGATACCACATTTGAGAGAACTAAAAAACATGAATACCCAAACCCCAATCCTTTTAGCAAATGTACAAGTGAAACATGAGGGCAAATGAATTCAAACTAAATCCCATTGGCTCAGCCCTAGTAAGCACCAAACTAAAAGCATTAGTGCTGTATATATGGGCAAGCTCACATATACAATTGTATTGTGGTATATTTATATGAGTGCATAAAACCTGCTTTTGCCAACAAAAAAAAGCACAACTCCTCCTTCTTTCCCTACGCTGCCATCTTGTCTTTCAAAAAGTTTCAGATGTCAAAATGTCAAAGCAGACCTTGCTCTGGTAGCCCTGCCAGGCTTCTAAATATAAAACAGACTTTTAACTCTTCCCAGCTGTCCTATTCTGTTTGCAAGGCTGAACAGCAGACCCATTCCCCTGTTTGTCAGTTTTAAGAGAATAACTTCTGCTGGTTTTTTATACATATTTTCAATTGAAAGCAGTGTGCAATACACTTGTCTAACAATATAGAAGTCAGCTGTTTGTATTATACCTAAATGTATGCATTTACTGAAGCCTAAGGCAGGTTAAAAGCTGCTTTGAATGCAAAATTTGTTTTTAAATTAGTGAACTTTGCCCAATTTCGACTTTGATATTTGGGGCACTTAAAAATAATATCCTATAATTTCTTTGCATAATCCTCAGAATGTTCTCTACAAATCCCATCAGAAATATCATTTATACCCTTATAAAAATGATTCTTTTACGCCTGCGCAGAGTGAAATTAAATATGCAAATATTCTCATTATGTGGTACAACACAACTTAAATTTAATTTTAATGCTGGGAGGTCACAGTATGAGTATTAATATTTATTTACAAATATTAAAAAACGAATTTAAAAGCACTTATTTTTTTAATAATGTTGCCATAATTAATAATAATAATAATAATAATTGTTATTATTTTAATAAAACCAATCATTTTGATAATTCCAAATAGGAAAAGCAAGCTTCATTTCTTGCCTATCATATTTAGATGCATTCATTCATAAGCCTAAGCACAGAAGCCTAACTTGAAACATGAAACATTTTGCGCCACCTTTTTTAAAAGGACAGTCATTATTTAAAATCAGAACCATGGATATGCTTATGTAAAAAGGCTTTAAAAAAGGAAATCCTTACCTTAAATGTGTTCCTGTTATCTAAAATAATGAACCCGATTTTTGTAACTTTTTATAACAGCAGTCTGAAATGCAGGATTTTACACCATGTTCTGTAGTGAAAAAATCCTGGCTGAGTCAACATTCCTCTCTCCGTGGCCTACAATCAAAACAACAGCTGCTGCTCAGCAGTTAAAAAAACAGCTGTTGTGACAGTCTATTTAAAAATGAGGCAGTTCTAGTTCTAAAATGTGTGTAGTTCAGTAACATCCAATTTACTCAGATGATATGTTTGCCTGTTTATATCTAATACAATGTATCTAAGGAAAATGTTTTATAATTGTTTGTTTATTGCAAAACACACAATTTCGTTTTTGAGGCCTATTTTATCCCTATTGAATGTGAATTGTAATTTGATCTTTTAAGCATTAGCAGTTTGTACATGTGCATAGTTGCTTACTCTTATCAATTTAATAGAAACATACAGTTATTTAGCATATCATATGGTTCATGTCTGGATTTTTCTTTAATTTTTCTTTAATATTAATTACATGACATTTTGCATAACAGACTGATGACAGCAAGAAAACACAAACACACACATTGAGCTCATTCCAGACATATACAGAAGGGGTCATACACTCAGGACACATAATACAACGCGCTTAAGGCTAGCAATCCATCTACACAAAGAGCGCAGTCGCTATTTACTCACAGAAGTTTCACTAATGTGAAACCACAAACCACATAGACATTTAAACACATGATTAACCCACAGATCAACACTTAGGACAGAAACAAAGGACAGCCCACAGACTGTTCTTAAACCAAACCATTTGTAAATACTAGGTGTAAGTCATATTTACAAGAAGAGCTTCTCAATAGTATTCCAAAAGACTGCAAAAAAAACCAGCCCAACAGACTGTTTTATTTTCAAGAATCCAAAATACACTTAATTCACTAACTTAGGCTGGCAGAACACCAAAGAACCGCTCTGCATATCTCCATTTATAAACGTGCGCAGAAAAGGATCCTTGTTTGTATTTTTGTCATATTTTAATTCCCTGGGGATAAGTCACCAAGGAAGAAATATGTTTTTATACCTAAACCTATTTAGGTATTCCCTCAGGGGAGCTGGCTAATTCACTTCACATCTCACTATGGTACCTCCAAAAAGTAACACATTCTTTGATGTGTGCTTGAAACAGGCATGCCAAAAATATTGCAGAATATGCAGTATTATAATCAAAGTAGCGCTTAAGGTACTCATCATACGTAGCGCAGCTCAAACTAATTCAAACAGAGAAAAATCTCCTCATTACCTGCCTACACAAATTGCAATTCGTATATCTATCCCATGCAAATCCAAAGTTGGCCAACACAAATTCCAAAATTCCAAAGCCACAGTAAGCGTTACTAAACTACCTTACCAATCCAAGGCATCAAAAACCAACAGCAAGTGGCGCAGAACGACTCTTACCAATGAAATGGTGTCCAAATTCTAACTGCCAAGTTCTGAATGACCTAATGGTCATTTTTTTTACAATACTCACGCCAAAAAGATTTTCAGTCAGGAGTGACATCATGTGGAGGGTCAAAATCAGGAAGATCAGAAATATACTGGGCTGCAGAGACAGAGAATCCCCAGAATCTCCGTGCACTGAGTACTTCCTTAGAAGAGTCCTGTCCTGCCCTCCTGAGTAGATTTCTGTCTCCTGACAAGATCACTCCTTAGATAGCCACTTCTCTGATGAGGTCCACGTTGGAGTGCCATTTGTAGAAAATAGAAACCTTCTCAGGGGTTCCACTGATACTTGGTCCTTTTAAACCAACAAAGAAGAAATTGGCACAGAAGCTGAAATATAAAAGTAACATCTTTATTAACCTCAAATGAGGGAGACTACGTCACACAGAAGCCTTAGCAACTGAATAAGGCAGTCAAAGGAGTACAGAAAACAGGGGCCTTATATATGCTTAGGGTTACATAGTCAGCATAAGACCAGGGGGCAGTCCAGGCTAATGTAAGCATGCAAAATGCCTGATATGGGCATGCAAGATCTGCTTGCTCAACAAAGTGGGTGGAGAGTTACTACTCCATTCAGCAGCAAAAATAGCCTGACAGTTCTACAAAATGAGCAGGTGCATTCTACTAGCTAGGCCCTTCTGAGCATTTGCTAAGGTGGAAGATGCTAAATATAGTTCGTTTCTAGGCAGATTACAAGAGCAGTCAACACTGAGGGAGGACAGAGCACAAGGCGAACACGTGGCAGCACATGGCAAACAAGATGGCTGCCAGAAATACAAAATGGCTTTCAGCTCATGATAACAAATCCCTGCAATATTTAACATCCTGGACACGGATAGTGAAGTCTGGGAACAACGAAATCGTCGAACCTTCGCATCGTAAAGGTTGTTTTTCCCTGGCTGTCCTCAAGGCAATGTCCCTGTCGCGATAGTTAAACAGTTTAGCTATGACCGAACTGGGTGCCGCACCCGGGGGGGGGACGCGGGCCCAAAGACCGATGTGCCCTTTCTACCACGAACATGTTCGAGAATATGTCATCGCCGAGCAAAGACAACAGGAGCTTTTCAATAAATTGTTCCATGGTACCAGTAAGGGTAATTTTCGGGCAGACCAGTAATTCTGAGTTACAGCGCCTGGACCGCAACTCCAAGTCCTCAAATTTGTCTTAAAGGACACGCAACACCTTACTGAGTTATTTATGTTCTGTGTCCAAGGTGGTTTGCGATTCCTCCACTTCGGTTATCTGGCGTTCGGACATATCAAGACGCTCCGCGTGCTTGTTAGTCTCTCCGCCATACGATCCATTCAATAGGATAGGGCATCCATCTTAGTTCTCAACGAAGAGATTCCACTCTGCAGACTCTTTTCTATTGCGATGAGCATGCCACGGATATCCTTGTGCATCTCCTCTTCGCAGTGGCTTTGCATGGCGGGTTCGCCCTCAGTGGAGGTGTCACGCGGCTTAGACCAATTCTGGTCAAATGAGAGCTTCGGCTGAGACTTGTCCATTCTGCCCATAACAAACGCGCTCCCTCCCTGCAGGACAGGTAGCAGGACGTGCGTCAAGGGGGAGGGGCAAATGACAAATGTAGCTAGGCCACTACTCTAAGATCAAAATACTGCTGAGGTAGCCCACACTTGGAGAAGTGTGGCTCACTGGTTAGAAGCGGCAGACCCTGAAGCAGAAGTCGGGCCGGGACCAGGGTTCAATTCCCGACGCGGCAGGGTCTTGGGTCAATGTCCGCGGACTCGATAATTCTCGCCTAGGTGCCTACGCTAACCATGGGTCCCACTCTGCAACTCTGGGCAATAGCTTGCTTAATCTCCACAACGGCCCCAGCAGCGCCGGGGATGCCTGGCTTCACCTTGGGGGTGCCCTCTTACAGGGAAAGCCAGGACGGGTTCCCCAGCGGTATACAGCGCCAGGACGCCACGTAACGAGGTAACAGTGTGCTTTACAAGTATACATACGTTACATTAAATCTTTGCCTGGTCGTGCCTGCCTGTACGTGGTCCAGTGTTGACCCAATGCCACCATACCAATACCTTGAGGCCAACTAGTCCAGCGGGGTAGCTATGTAATCGGGTAGCAAAAGGTTGAGGTCACCACAACAGCAAACCCCTAATGTTTGCATGCACATCAACGCCACAACCTACCAACACACCAGATTCGTAGGTGAGGCTGGCTCCTGCAGGACACTTGCAGCAAATCGAATTGGAATTCCTCGGCGGGAGGCTGGACACAAATGTAGACCTCCTTAATTAGTGCTACATTACCAGCAACACTCCCTTGGGCACACCCTACAAGGAAGGCAGTCCAGGCAATCACAGGAAACCTCAAGCTGGGGGGGCCTCCGCAACGATCATGGAGCCTCGCTGCAGCCCCTATGCCTCCTCACTACAGAAGCGCAGCTCCGGCACATGTCGTCACTCCACAGCGCCTCAATCGCCACTCCACATCTCGGCAGGGATTACAGCATCCACAATCACTGTCTCAGGGCAGCGGAGCAGCGCCAAGGGCACAAACGACAGGCCGGGTCGCCACTACCTCTCTCGTGCTCCTCAACAGAGCAGGGCAGCAGGGTCGCGCAGGAACATAGCCGGCACCTCCAAGCACAATTAGGTCTCTCACTCTCCCACACCACGGAGCACCGACCAGGTCTTCGCTTCACCAGAGGCCGGGGTTCTGGGTCCAGCTAGGCCGGCACACTCCGGAAACTGCAGCACCAGAGCATCAGCAACACTCGGGACAGGAAGCAAAGCGCTGCGTTCCGGGACACCTTAACAAGCAGGAAATCGCCGCCAGGTAAAGGAGAGATAACGTAGTTGTCGGATAAATTATCAGTAGAGCCACGGTGTTGTGGAGCTCAAAGCTCAAGCAGACATCTTGGTTGTGAGCAAGCTATGCCCCCAACCCTCTTACATTTCCTCGTAATGTTTATGGTGTTAGCCTCTGTTTTCTATTGTTAGTTGCGGGATCCCGCATGCATCATATATTGCTATAAATAAGTACCACCAGCATACACAGTGCTCTGGACAGGTACAACAATAAAACAAGTCAGAACTTCAGGACTAGTAAATGTGACATCTAACTTATCATCACAAATGTAAATGATAGGTTTGCTGTTACATTAATTTTTGCGTGGAAACCCTACTCCCATGAAACAAACAACAAAGCCGAATAACTGGAAAAAAACCGCAAAAAGGCAGGTCAGGCTAGAAATTTGAGAAGCTCTAACTCCCTCCTACTCATTCCACCTAAAACTAGAAGGAAAAGAACATCGGACTGCTCTTTTACTGGAAACGTCCCCAAAATTTGGAATTCCATCTCTCGGCACATCAGAACCATACCCTCCTTTTTGGAATTCAAAAATCAACTCAAATCCTTATTCCTTACCCGTTCCCTTGGATGTGGACAACACGGGACAGACCGCAAGCATAGAGCTACATAATCCCTAAGATCCTTGAAACCAAAGAAGCTCCACAGGACAATTATGTCATTCTATACTATGCAATTCGTTTATTGCACATGGCTCACTTGTCATGTTTCTGTTGATTATATACTATGCTCCTACTGTAAAGCGCTCTGATACCTCTGGGTCTTGACAGCGCTATAAAAAACTTCTACAAAAGTATGTATTTGGGAAAAGATTTGCCTGTCGTGTGAGCATTCCGAGTTTTGTGTGTGAAGCAAACGCAATTTCTTCAGCTCTGGTCACATTTTAAACAGGTATGTAAATGAGATAAAATAGAGCGGGCCAGTAAGGCAGAGCATGAGCTTGGAGGGCCCGTGAGGAATGCCTCCAGAGGGCGGGGACCGCCAGAGCACTGAAGAAAAAGCACGCGAAAGGTGCTGAAAGCCTGGGAAAAAAGCGAGCAGGCTATTGATTAGTGGGGTTTGAACCCCCCCAATTGGAGTGAGGCACCTGGGGCGAAGCCAGAATAAAGGAAGGGGGCAAGGGGCAGGAAGACCCACCTTGACCTCTTATCGTTGGCACCTCGTCGTCGGGACCTTCGTTGCTGCAGGACACGGAACCTCATTGGTGGATGCCGGATTCGCGGGCAGGACCAACACACTTGTCGGTTGCTGACTCCATCCTGAACCTGGAACCCCAGAGGAAATTCAATTCGACCAGCGGCAGCCAGAGTGTGTACGCAGTCATCAGCAGTGTTGTGGGGACATTGAGAAGTGGAGGTATTGGGGTGGCAAACCTGAGGAGGGGGGTGCTACCCAGTGGAGTAGTGGGTCCTGTGCCATTGGCTGGAAGCCCCCCCCCCAATTCATACCAAGCAAGTTCCGAGGTCATCCTAGGCAGTGACGAGGCAATCACAGAGGCTTGTTGCACACATCAGGAGGGCACTACCCGGACACGTTTGAGACACTGTGCCAGGGCAGCCAGCGTTGGGGGTCCGGAAGAAATGGATCAGGAGCGCTGGTGGGAATGTAGTAATGTGTGCCAAGTGACTACGTTTTGAGGAGACGGAAAGCAATAAAAAAGGAATGCTGGGCAGGGAGCCGCAGGAATTGTGAAGGCCCACCCAGTTCACAGATCGGCCATAGAGGGAGCAAGAAAGAATCCCTGCACTGCCCAAGAAGTCGCCACGGCCAGGGAAAGGACATTGAAGGAGGCATAAGCAGCAAATTTGCCTGGTAGGGGCAAAGTGGGAGTAGGGCAGCCCCAAAGCCCCAAGAGCTGCCTAAAACTGGTGAGGGGGAAATGAGCAGGGCTCATAAGACAGGTATAGAGTCAGCACCCCTTGTTAACACCCCCACGACGGCCAAGGTAAGGAGGGAGCAAGCTTAGCGGCAAGCCAAGGGGCAGGTTCCAAAGAGAACCCCACCATAGCTGCAGTAGGTGAGATGGATCACACAAAGGCATGGTCAGGGGGGACACCACAGGAGGCCAGGAGGCTGGATGGGGAAGCCTGTGAGTGAGTACCTGAGGCCTACTCCCGGGGACTTTCCCATCACCGCACGAGAAACTGGCTTAGCAAAGTCTCATCCCCTTAATGGTGAAGGAGAGGATTTGGCGAAAGGAATATATAGATATCTTCTCCCTACTTGAAGTGTGCCAGGCGGAGTTGGACCTCACCAGCCATGATAAAAAAGAGGAGGACAGGAAGGGAAGACGAAGGCAGAGAGTAGAACAGTCAATTGAAAACTGGTTAGGAGCCTTTAGAACTTTGGGGAGCGTGTTTGTGGAAAAATTCCCACAGAGTGTGGCAGCGCTGTTCCTCCATGAGCAAAGTGTGCATGGAGCGCAAGAAGGTTTTACCAATCACATGGTGGCAGCAAGGGAGGGTATAAACATGCGCAATCATTCCTTTCACAATTCACAGAACAACGGGCGATATGATGGCCCCCAGCACAAGAGCAAAAAAGGTTGCCCAGGTACTAAATATGGGAAGGGCTGAGCCACAGCATGCTGGAAATATGATACGGATGAATGCAAATGGCGGTATGCTTGCAAATTCAAGCACTCTTGCAGCAATTGTGGGGGGGGCCCTCCCACTCAGCCAGTGACTGCAGAAAAGCCAAAGGGGCAAGGGACAGCAAGGATGCCAAAAGGTAGCAAACTGGGCAGGGGTCCAGAAGAAGAGGAAGTGCCAAACCCACCCGCCTCCATACCTACTGCCATTAAGATAAAGGCATTGTTCCAGTTGCTGAACAGGTATACCAATCAAAAAGGAGGGCAGTTACTAGCAAAAATGTTCACAACAGGGTTCCGGATCCCATATATCGGTCCCCAGGTAAACTGGCTCAGCTGGAACTTGAAGTCAGTAATAGATACCTCAGAGATAGTGTGACAAAAAATATCTAAGGGAGCTCCTACTGGATAGGATAGCTAGAAGGAGGAGGTAGGTACTACTTTGACAAATGCCTCCCCATGGGGTGCGCCATCTCCTACGCATACTTCGAGGCCTTCAGCAGTTACCTCGAGTGGGAGGTAGGTACACGTCATCCAGCAGGGGGCCAATACATTACTTGGATGACTTCTTGTTCATTAGGAAGCCAGGCGCCACAGAATGCCCAGGACTTGAGTAGCTTAATTGAGCTGGTTCTAGAAATAGGGGTGCCACTAGAAGAAGAAAAGACAGAGGAGCCAACAATGCAGCTAACCTTTCTGGGAATTGAGCTGGATACAATCGAAGGGGTGTGTAGGCTCCCCAAAGGGAAGCTGGAGGACCTGCGCGAGATAATACAGAGGCTCCAAAACAAGAAGAAGGTGACACTGAGGGAGGTCCAGCAGCTGCTGGGGAAACTTAACTTTGCCAACTGTGTGATCCCAGCAGGACTCCTTTTGCATGTGCCCATTAGCAGTCGAATGCTCACATATGCAATTGAAAAACAATCGCATCCAATGGGAGGCTCTGAATTCAATGGCTGCTCTGCTCCGACAGCCATGCGGATCATTGCAGTGATAAAGAGGGCGCACAGTTAGTCGAAGGCAGGCACATATCTGAATTTTATCAAAGTTCAGCTAATATCTCTTCAGAGCTGGACTTTGAAACAGCATTAAAACACTCATCTACAAGGGGGTGCTTCTTAAATTGCTTGTACCTTTCTATAAACCCACTTATGATGCTAACAAAACATATACATCCTTCTATTGGTCCCACTGAACAAAAGAAAGTTAGACAGTGTCTCGTTGCTAGTTAGATCGTGATGGCAGCATTAACTTTTTTGTAGAAACGTGAGACCAAAGTGATAGTTTTTAATCAGTGTCCACTTCTGTGTGCCGATTGAGAAATACCTTATGTTGACATACCATGGATACTGTATGTGTCAGGCCCTTCTGCTGAAATGTGTCTCATGTCTTCTGTGCCCAGAGGGTGTCCCGGCACACTCTTCCTAAGACAAGAGCTGATGTACCGGAAAAGTTTTGAAACAGTATTTTGCTGTATTATAAACGCCCAGTTATTTGCTGTGATTGTCAGCGTGTGCGTGCGCTGTTTTGGCTGATAAGGAGCTGCAGGTGCAGAGATACTTTGTTTTGCCCAGGATCACACCTCTTGGTAATTCTCTTTCCTGACTGATAATGGCCCTGATTTTTTAAGCGCCTTGTCATAGGATAGTGGGTTATCAATATAAAATTTTCATCTTAACCGTTTCACTGCTGGGGTGGAATTGCACATCCCTTGCGAGGGCTGTATTTTGTAAAGTTTTTTTGAGATCACCCAAACATGCGGACTGCATCATGTAAGTTAACCCTACTTAAAACTCACCCACAAGTTTTATGCCTCACCACTTTGAAATGCCACTGCTGAAACATACAACAGCCGCCCAGGGCCGGTCCTAGAACTTCTGGGGCCCCGGGCGAAAGGAAAGATGTGAGGCCCCTCTAATTTGCATGTAACATCCAGTCGCGGCCTGCATGATGCGCGGGTGGGGGGGTCTCGTAGTGGTGTGCGCCCGGAGGCGTAATTAAAAAAATTAAATAAACGTACCTTCCCAGGTCTCGCGTCGGCTTTGCTCCTGACCTACTCTCCTGCTTTCCTGCCTCTGGCAGGAACAGGAAGCAGGCAGCCTCCCTCCCCTAAGACACTCACAAGGCTGCAATGGCAGCATTGTGATTGGTCGGTACGCCGACCAGCCAGGCGCCTATGGGGAGGCCATTTTCTCCACGTAGGGTGCATTGCAGCCTACATGGAGAAAGGCCAGAGTGTCCATGACTGGTTTGGTCGGTCCAGGAGGGCAGACCAAACAGTCAGCGCCCTTAGCAGTGGGCAAGGGACTCCTCCCCTGCCTTAAAGCAGACCCGCACGCCTACCCCCAACCAAACACTTCTACTTTCTCGCAGTGCGACAAGCAGAAACATAAAATGGTAGTTTTCGAATTTTGTGTTTCTGCTTCTCGCACTGTGAGAAAGCAGTAGGGCGACGCCCCTCCGCCCTAGTGGAGGAGCCGCCGTTGGTAACATCACAAGAAGTGACATCACAGAAATTGACATTGCAGGACAATTGATCTTATTTGGCATCCCCGAAGAGACCTAACGTGGACATCAGTAACAAGGACAAAAAGATAAATATACAAATAAAATAAGTCTATATATTTTAAAACTGCATTACATGGATTACATTTGTCACATTGGATGGAAAAGCTAGGTGAAGGTCTCACAAAAATGTATATCATGTACTCCTCGTTAACTGATTGTTTCCAGATGAGTACATGATTCAATTTCCAGTTCTGCCTCATAAAGGGGGGAGATCCTGTTGAGATAATGAGGGGCGGGATCATTCAAAATAAGCCTTCCTGCTCAAGGGTCCTGTGACCTCAATGACAGAGTCACTGGGGTGTGCTGCTTCGAAGGCCTGCCCAAAAGACTCAAGTTGAGCTTCAATAGGGGCTGTAGTGGACAGGCCTTCATGGTTAACCCACACTTGCCACAGCTATGGTCCACCTGCTGGTGCTCGGACACCATTCTTCTAAGTTCTTTCGGGCCTTCTAAGGTCTAGCATGGAAATGTTCTCTCTTAGGAGAGTGGTCTGGTGGACTGGTCATGAAGGCTGAACCTGGTTCCCCAGTTCCAAATTCGGCAGCTCTGACCATAGTGCCGCATCCTCTCCCCCACTGAACACCATACTGCCCCACTGGGAGAAACTTGCACTGCCTTCAACTACAACCCAATTGAGCCCCGCTATAAAAAGCTGGAGGCAACTCAATTCAAATTATGCACTACACAAGAGCAATATGCTTCCTAAAAAAAGTGACAACATCCTGGAAAAAAGCAAACACTCATAAAGAATGTAAGATTAATTAAAAGCATGTGAAAAGTTAAACAGGAACAACATGGTTACCTTAACGCTCTTGCACTTATTTTTCAGAAAGCAATGAGCTCTTTTGCATGAAAAGTTAAGCCCGTGACTACAGGGCCAGGGCCAGTTTCAATGTCCATTGCTTATATCCTTACAAAACGTAAGCAATATAGTTTAAAAAGACCACATTCGTGAATACAGAGCCTCGGCATGCATTTTGTTTTCCAACCCCTCCATCAAACAGGTATTGCAGTACATCCAGGAATGGATCACTTCCATACCCGGGGAAAACAATGCTGTTCAGAGAAAGACAAGAAAACAAAAGTAGCACTTTATTGGCAAACTCTGTAAAGTGGCACTAATGTGTTTTGGGTGTGAATAAAAACAATCTGGCCGCTTTTTGACCCACTCGGTCTTACTTTAGTTATTTTTTACATTTTGAACCTTTTATTTCTCTCCATCCCAAGGCTGCATGTTGGAAGTGAAAAATGTCAGAACAAAGACGACCTTTCCAGCAAAAGAGTTTTTATTTTTTGGATTCACTTCACTGGAGAACAAATAAAAGAAAGTAAAGAGGGAGTAGTGGCTACAAGGCCCAGGGAAGGGGCCGCCCACACCTGGACCTTGCAGCTTTTTATAGTGCTTCGAGGCCCAGGGAAAGGGGGCCCACTCCTCTGGGCCTTTGAAGCAGTGAGGCATTTCGTACGGGAAACAGCCACTACAACGAAGCCTTTACCACGAATGCACTAACCACGCATGCTTTACAACGCATGCGTGGTTACCACTATAACCTTTACCACGCATTCCTTTACTACGAAAAACGTAGTAAAGGAATGTGAGTTAAAGGTCGGAAAAAAGGGGGGGCTGGGGGGGTCACCCCCCCAAAAAAAAAGCAAACAAACGAGAGGGTTTAATAAAAAATAAAAAATAAAACTTACCTTAAACACGCTCTTCTGTGCCTCTGTCCTTCATGGAAAGAGCCTCCCTAACAGACGTGATTACGTACGTGCGTCTACGTACTCCATCAAAAATAGAGAAAGGACCACTTAGAAGAAGGAGAATACCGTCACAAGAAAATGTAAGTACATTTTTTAGTTATAATAATGTATTAGGTTAGGCATAATTAAAAAAACATGTATAGATTTCAACTACATAATCAATCATGCAGTCGGTTTAACATGAAAATGCCAATATCATGCATAGTTAAACAACGAAAAAAGTTGTTAAACTATGCGTGGTAAAGGCATTTTTGTGGTAAACCATATACGTGGTAATGGCATTCCGTTGTAACGCATGCGTGGAAAAGGCATGCGTTGCAACGAAATGCGTTGTAACATCATATAACCATTTCGTACAACACTGCCCTAGCACTGGTAGTTCTACATACATTAAGTTAACAAAAGCCATTTGATCTGGCTGCTCCCTCCTCCCCTCACCCACCTCCCTTACCTGTGTCCGGCTGGTCCTGGAAACAAAGGGGCCTTCTGTCACCTGGCAACAAAATGCAGAACGGGAATGGCCGGTACTTAACAGAGGTGCTGCCCCTCATCTGACACTGTGAGCCATAATTTCTGGCCCCACTGCTGTGCCTCCCCCCCACCCCTGCACCCCCAGGAATGCCAGCACGCTCTGATCAGCAAGATCGACTCACGCTGCCTTGCATGTGTATTGTGTGGGGAGGGGGGCCTGGAGGAGCAGGTGGGCAATCTGTAAAAGTGTGCCCTTTTACTGTGAAGCTGTGGGGGCCCCCTGTCGAGCGCGAGGCCCTGGGCAGCTGCCCACACTGCCCATGCCTAGCGCCGGCCCTGCAGCCGCCTCTCCTCTGTTCTCCGCCCTCTTTCTTCTTCCAGTCCCGGCCAGCAGCAGGAAGCACCCAGCTCCCAGATTCCCCTTAGCCAATCACAACGCTGCTTTGCATGTTCCTTACCAGGCTACTTAATGCAGCCTGGTGGAGAAGATGCAACGTATGCCCGAGAGGCCGGACAAGCACTCATGCCTACTTAAGGTGTGCAAATCACCCTTCTACCCTGCTGTGCCCAGCCCCACCCTGCCCAAAGAGCCACTGATTGCAAAGGAAAACTAAAATGAAAATAACCATAGTTATTATCATTTTAGTTTTCTTTCTGTTCAGTGGGGCTACGCTCCTCTGCCATAGCAGAGAAGCTGCCACTGTCTGCACCTGACTCCCACAGCCCGAATTCGAGTGTCTCACCTGTCCTGTGAAGTCTTCCCAGTGATCCTGACCTTCTCTCCATCGGTGGATGATCCCTCCAGGACGCCACGAAGTCGGCGGCAGTCTCTACACGAAAGGTCCCCTTGACCACGACCAGGTCCGACCAAGAAAATCCAACACCAAAAGGTACCCCTGCATCCTTAGCCCTTTGGCCCTGGGGGGCCCAACCAATGGTGCATTGACCTCCCACAGCCCTGTAACTTACCTGCCTAGCTGGTGGTCACCTTCAGCCACCCTCCTGGTCCGAACCTGCAGCTTATTTTGTGTGATTAAGATTCCCCATTGAAACACATTTGGTACCAATGCTAATTTTTCTTCCTGCACCCGGCCGCCCCTTTGCAGGGATGGTGCCGCTTTGGTGCTGCCTTGTTGCTCCCCCTGTACTGATCTTAACCCCAGGGGCCTGTGCCCTGAAACTGCGGGTTCTTACCTGCAATCTGTGCCTCTGCAAGGTACCCCCAGTCTCCAATGACTAACAGTGGGCTCAGTGACCTCTGCACACGGCTGCCTCAGTGTCGCTAGTGGTGAAGTACATACCTTGAACTGACCCTTGCCCAGTGGTAGTCCAAAGCCCCAAAGACTGGAACTGTAAATTGAGAACTTACCTGTTAATGTTTAACACTGTTTTTATTCAATAGTATTGCATTACATTTACAAACCTATTGCATACAATAGTCTATCTATTGCTATTACAAAGTCCTACTGTTCTAAATCGATTCTACAAAAGTATTTCCATCACTGTAAAGCCTTGTCTACTGCCTTGAATGACTATTCATACTGCATTTGAAGTATTACTGCTTTTGAATCTGTGCAACTGTGCTCCTCTTGGTTCTAGATCTAGAATAACAAAGAAATAACTTTTTACACAAAACAACTGCTCTAGATTCAGTCTTTGTGTGCAATCATGTGTTGTGTAAAATAAATGCTTAACACAGGCCTCTGATAAGCCTAACTGCTCTACCACAAATAGAGCTTTTAGTATTATCTACTTTAGGCTCTGTAAGCCTCTGGGAATCCACTGGACTCTGTGCAAACTATACCTTACTTTGGTATAGTATATACAGAGCCAGATTCCTACAGGGATGCACTTTGATGGAGATGAAATTAAAGACAGAACGCCTTGCTTTGTGCAGAGTTCAAGAAGTCACCATGCTTCTCAGGAAAAGCTTTCATCCCGAAAGCGATTGCTGAGATGAACCTGGCATTTTTAAATGTTAAAAGCGGAGACAGAGTTGGGCTATGAAGTATGCATTGCAGAGACTGGAATTCTGCAATTAGGGAAGTGATCCTTGGTTTTATTGAGTTTAAATGCAGACAATGAGACAGGCGGTCTTGCAGCCAAACCCCGAGACATTGATAAGTTGTGCTTCTGGAAATGGAATTTCTGCCCAAGGACCAGCATCCTTCCTTTTTAGGTCTCGCCTACGCAGTGCGCATGTGATGCATAGGAGGGGACCTCATGTAATCGATTGTGTTTTTTGCTTCAAAAATGTGCATGTGTTGCATTACTTTGAATAGCAACGCATGCATGTTTGGCGATTCCCTTGCAGGAGCGAGCGGCGCCATTTGGCAGCAAATATTGCACTCGCTCCCGCAAGATAAACGCTGCGCGTCCCTTGTTTCTTTGTGTTTCTGTCTTGAGCCAGCGTTTTTAAGGCATTGATGCCCAAAGCCACATGTAATGCCAAAATGTAGGTGGAAAGTTAGACGGGAAGAGAGACACCTATGCATCTAAACTCCTCGAGGGTACTCCCTGGCTGATGGCTTTTGATTAATGAGATCATTTATTTTAAGCTGACATGGCAGTTTTTAATAAAAACTGAATCCTTAGCGCCGAGGCCCTGTCTAATTACTGTACTTTACTTCCACACTGCCTACCACCAGGCCAAGCCATCAAAACACCGCTGGGGTCCGCGTACTGCGGAAAATTGTTGTGGAGACAGAATGCACGAAGACAGGTGGTTAATAAGTACCTCAGAGACTCGAGCATTGACAGTAGGGGCTGGGAAAGGGCCAACGCAAGCCACTGTCTTCGTCAGAATCCTGATGAAATACACTGAACAGATGGAGACAAAATGTGGAAGAAATTAATAAAATACGGGGTGAAACACTGTTGCACTTGCTGCAACACAGATAAACGACTGACTCGTTCGCAAGCCTCCTTAAGTCTACTGGGATGTATGGCCGTTTGACTGACAACATCCATGAGGATGAAGGGGTGTAATTACTAACCTATTGAATGAACAGCCAGGAGACATTAAGCACGTTCAAATCCCACCCACTCCCAGCTTATTAAAAATTGTGCGATCCTGGGCAATAAAAAAAAATGTGTTTAGAAAAAGTGATATCAGATTGAATTTGCCGGGTTCCCCTAGGTAGTTTAAAAATCGAGAAGGGCAGGGGAGCAATGGAGGAGTGTTGAGGACAAGGGAGCAACAATGGTGGGCAGAGGAGCATGGGAACAACGGTGGGTGTGAGAAATGTGAGCTGGGATGCGGGAGCAAAAAGGAGAGGGTGAAAGGGCAGTGGTGTGAAGGGGGAAGCAGCACATAGCACATGGAAAGGGGAGACAGCAATACATACATTCACAAAGGTGGAATACTCAGGAACCGTTCAGAAACCACTGTGAACACATTTGATTCAGGCATGCTAAAAGCAGCTGAAATCCTGGAATTACCGGGGAATCGGGTCTGGAATTCTCTGGGTGAAAATAAACAGATCCACAAACACAATGGATCTCATCATTCCAATGGGCTGATAACATCAGTTACTGGCCCCATCAGAAATAAGAGACACTTTCAGTGAGTGGTGACAATAAGAAGTAACAAGCATTGGCATAGCCAATAGGTCTCGCTTTTGGGACCTTATAAGTATTTAGTTATGCAGCACAAAATCCTTGGTGCAACAATATCAACCGTTGCATGGCTAAACACTCATAAGGTCCCAAAGGCGAGACATATTGGCTATGCCAATGCTTGTTACAAGTGGGTCTATAATTTCTGAGATGTGCAGGAACTCCTGTTACCAAACATATCCAAATATTAAGCTTTGTGGGTTTTTTGCGCCAAGGAAAACTAGGGGGCATATTCACAAGACAATGTCGGAGCGCGGTGCTGCGCCAAATTTGGCAGTGCCGTGCTATGACAGTTTCAGAACGTAGTGGTGCGCCGTATTCACAAGAAGATGGTGCGCCCTAGTGTTTCCCCTAGCACTGGCGCAAAAAAAGCTGCCTAGCACCAGCGCCGGCACAAGCTGCCATATTGCAAGGGTGCCTGCACTGAAGGGACGATTGTTTTTATGCAGGAAGGGACAACAAAACAATCAATAATGGCGATTTGCATCTTATATGTGTGCTGCAGAATGCAGCACACATGGAAAGAGCAACAAGCATTGGCATAGCCAATAGGTCTCGCCTTTGGGACCTTATAAGTGTTTAGCCATGCAACAGTTAATGTTGTTGCAGTAAGTATATTGTCCCAAAGGCGAGACCTATTAGCTATGCCAATGCTTTTTAACTTTTCTCCCAAAAACCATAACCTTTGTTTTTGCAAGATTGACAGGCATTTTGTTTTCAAAGCAGTAGGTGTGTTGTTTGGTTGATAGCCTCTGTAGGCCTATTCATGTCATATTCACAAGGACTACATCCTCTGCATATTGTAGAGAGCACAGCTGGCGTTGGCCCAGGCTTGGCGGGTGAGAATTGGCTGCGTCAAGAAGTATACGTAAATCTGAAATAACGATAAAAACATTAGCGCAAGGACACATCCTTGCTTCAAACCTCTCTTGGTTAATATTTTTTACTGCAGCCCATGGTTCGAACTAAGTTTGATTTTTGCCCTGTGTTGGAGTGAGTGGAGTTATTCTTGTGTGGTTCCCGGCGCTGTATCTTAAGTGAGCTCAAATACCATTTTTGTTGGGTAGGCCAATACATCGGTCGAGACTGGTTTTGAGAATTGAAAGATTTGCTTTTCTTTGCTTTTGTTCTTTGTATTCACAAGAGTTTGCATGCACAGTGTAAGCTCTTTGTGCAGGCGAAGCATAAAAAAGAGAGATGCATTGTAAACCCCACAGTAAATCTTTGTAGATAATGTATGTTGCCAAGTTATCTGTATTCATTTGTCTGACATTTCTATGATTGCAGCGTGCTTGTATATAATGTTTGCATGTGTTAATTTGCAGTGACCAGATTTTGAAAACTAAAAATCAGGATAATATGCCACAAACGTAGATGCAAGTTCTTTGTTAAATTGCAGTCATGACAAAAAAGACTAGAGTCCCAATGACTGTGATATTTATGTCAAAATTCTTGCGCAAGTAAACCCCAATTCCTTCCCAAAATGCTACGAGGTTTGTACATTCAAAAAAAACATGGATGTCATTTGCTTTAGGGGCCCTGCATCTATAGCATTTCGACTAGGGGGTTGGGGCAAATTTTTCTATTTTAGCTGGGATATAGTAGATGAGATTGGTGACAAAGAAATGTTTTTTCTTTAGACTAGCTAGTTTTAAATATTTGTACAAAATGTTTAAGGAGGGCTCTAATAACTCTTCTATAATAGATTCAAAGGGGGGTTGTCTCCACACCAAAGCCTGAGATGGAATATCTTTGTCATCTGCTTCAATGATTTTTTATTACCAAATTGATACCTCTCTCTTTATCAGATTATCTGACATAAAAAGGAGCTCTGTCTCCCAGTCTCCCACTATACCCTGGCTCTCTGCCTCGAACCAGGACCTCAGTTGTAAAAACTTAAATTTGGAGAATCCAGAGCCTATCTGGGCTTTCAGTATTTCCCATGGATATACCCCATCAGTGTCCCCCAGATCTGACCAAATGGAAACTCCTGCCTCCCTGATAGGGGCAGCCAACCCATCTTTAAGGCAAGGAGGAGTCCCCGGCGAATCCCAAATGGGGCATGGTCCGAGTAGTACCCAATCTCGCACCTAGTCCGTACTTTACACCAGATTTCTAGTGCATTTTCCAGGACCTTCAGGCGCACCTTCTTAAAACAATTTGGTGCTCCAAACTTATAAAGGAACCCTTCCGTTCTGCCCCCTTCAACGTTGCTTGTCAATACACTAAGCAGAAACCCCCAAGCTGAAAGTGTTGGTTTTGTTAAAAGCATCCAAATGGCTTTGAATTGAAATGCTACCAGATACCAACTAATATCCGGAAGAGCTAGCCCACCTTTAAGCAACCTCCGTCTCAATTTTTTCCAGGACAGCCTCACTCCTTTGTCCCCCCATATAAAACTCCCTATCTTGCCCTGTATTTTCGTGATATCATGTTGAGGGAACCTCAAAGGAGCAGCATTAAAGATGTATGTCAACTTGGGGAGGACAGTCATTTTAACTAAATTTACCTTGTCAAAAATAGTCAAAGGGAGATTCTTCCACCTTGCGAACAAGCGATCTAATTCATTCATGACTCTTTTCAGATTCAAGGGCGCAATTCTGTCTAACTCGCTAACTATTGTTATGCCAAGGTATTTAAACTCAGTACTGGTCTGCCCCGTCCAGTGTGTTATATTCCAGCACATTACCTCCGTCTTGGAGGAGTTGGCTAGATATCCAGAAATTAAGCCAAACTCCCCCAAGAGGGTCTCAATCCTTGGCATTGTTGTTTCTGGTTCGCTGGTGTAGAGAATGATGTCGTCTGCATATAGTGCTATTCTTGATGTATACTGCTGAGATTTAAAAGGCCGAATCTGATCATCAAGTTTTATTGCCTGGGCCAACGGCTCTATATATATGTCGAACAGCAGGGGGGACATGGGGCAACCCTGCCTAGTTCCCCTCTGGAACAAAGAACTTGGTAGCGAAGGACATAGGACTCTTACTGTGTCTTATTCTATTAGCGCGCAGGGAAATCTGCATGAAATGGAAAGACCCCAACCCCCCAAGGACGGAAGAATGGTTGAAATCTGCATTTACAATGTCTCGTCTTGATATTGCTAGTGTTGGTAACATCTCATATAGCCTCTGGCAACCTCTTTTAACTATGGGCAGAGATCTGAGACTGTGTTGATAACGAAGTGTGAAGGCTCCCGGTCCTATGATTACACCTTAAAACTCCAGTGTAAGGAGTTGGTCGGGAGACCTAAGCATGTGCACTCGGCCGGAGGGAGCCCAGGACCACAAAACGGCTGTAACAACTTGCAATTTGCTTAAAGGTGAGGTGAGGACAAAAAAAACAAAAAACAAAAACAAACAAACGTAGACGCAGAAAAAGTTCTGCCTCTGGGCTCCATATTTAGAAATTAAACAGTTGTAAAGCACAGTATCACCTGCAATGGTATCCTGGTGCTGAGCAGGCTGTGTGCTTATCCCCACCTATAGTGGGTTAGTTAATTGAAAAGCCGGGTCTTCAGATTCTTGTGGTATTCAAGAAGAGAAGAGGAGGTTCTGATGTGGAGTGGCAGGTCATACTATGCTTTAGGAGTGACGTAAGAGAATGCTCCTCCTCCTGATCTGGTTCTGTGTATGCATGGGATGTAGTGGGTGGGAGTCCTGCAGAGCAGAGGTGTCTGGATGGTTGGTGGAAGGAGATGTGACTGTTCATGGAGATGGGGCCTGAGTTGTGTAGTGCCCTGAATGTGTGTTTGGAATTTGAATTGAGGCCGATTGTGTGTCAGGAGCCAATGTACTTTCCTGAGGTGTGGTGTGATGTAAGTTCTGTGTGGGAGATTGAGGAGGAGTGTGGATGCAGAGTTCTGGTCTTCTAGTAGGGTATTTGGTGATACCGGTGTGGCGGGTGTTCCCATAGTCCAATTTGCTATTGACTAGGGTGTGAGTGACATTTTTTCTAGTGTGGCATCAGCTTCATGGAACAGATTTACATAATCAACTGCACACTCCACCTTGGAAAAGTACACAGACAGTGAGGCACTTGTCATTGTTGATGCTAGCTCAGGTAATCTGTTACAATAGAAGAATAGAGGGACAGAGCGCAAGCAGCGTTGAACCTCAAGACTAGAGGAGGCAATGTGTCCCTAATTGGCACCCAACAAAAAGAATCAAATAACATTTCATAATATAAACTTGCTGGAGTCACGATAAATAATGGAGACCATGAAGTTTTATTAAGACTAATGTGAGCGCATTACAGAGGGCTAAAATAATCGTAATCAGTTTGCATAGGGAATTATCAAAATGCTCCATCAAATGTAGCTATAAAAATGACATGAGGTCAAGGCAAAAATATTCAAAGTTCAAAGTGTGAGGCAAGTGTGAGACAAACCAACAGGGGTTCAGTTTCTACAATCAGAGAGTCAGAAGAGAAGGCTTTCCTCCAAAACTCTTTATTTTTATACGAACATTTACAACAGGAGTCAATAGACATTGCACAGTCATCATTTGGTGAACTGACAAATCACAATACAGAATAATGCAATTTCCCCTAATGCCACCATTCTGCCACCAGCCTCTATCTGCATATTAATGTGCCTTATTCTAACCTAATCATCAAAAAACAATGGTCCCTATTGCAAAATGAGTTATCAAATCTTTAAAAAAATATACAAGAGATTTACTTATTATTAATTATCAGCATAAGTATCAGCAAGCAATCAGTAGAGTGTTGCAAGTAATATGTGTTTCATAATTCCTAAGGTGAGGGGTCAACCATGTTAGTAAACAGCGTTTCGATCCCAGCAGATGCTGGGATTATCATCAGGATTTAATTCAATCAAGAGCCCGAGAAGTAACTGTTTTGAAAACAAAAGAGTGGGAAAAGGGAGCTCATTTAAAATATCACAGTATGCCCAGACACATTTCTGTAAACAGACTAGATTAGAGACACATTATTTGGTAAATCTAAAGCGTTGAGGCACATTTGGGGGCCAAATGTATTCTGAAATCAGAGCACAATATGCTAGAGCTCAGATTTGGGGAGTTAAGGATGGAGTAACTAGGCAAAAAGGAAGAAAAATAATTAAATACCTGAAATGGATAAGGATTGCTATTCAAAAGTCCAGTGATTTATCGGGACAGCACCAGGTATGCACATGTAAGGTAAAGGGATAATTTAGGGTGGCACACAAATGCCTGCTTTCATCGATACTCATATTGTTAAAGTTTTTTCTGATATGCAATTTTGATTAACACATTATTTGTGCGAATTATTAATTTTAGTGATGCATATGACCGCAATCGATGAAGTAATAATTTTGCACGTAAAACAACTTGATTATCTCATTTAAAAATGTTATTAATTATATAGTATAGTTATGCAATATACAGTTTTATTGTAAATAATGCAGTTGCTGGTGTTCAGCTCGTGTTGCTTCTCCTCCTTCTTTCACCCAATCAGCGGCCTGCTGCAAATGTACTCTCCCGACTGTTTCTGCGGAACACAGAGTGCAATGATGCAAATGGATCGTAGTGTTAGAAAGCATCTATTGTGACTGCAACATTATATCCTGTACCCAATGCATCATTTTGAAGGCTTTCCGCTGGAAGTTCTGATGTAGGTGAGCAGAAGAACATGATTTTATGGGCTAATGTCAGCAAATGTTACATACTCGGTTGTACAGCTTCGCAGTGCAGTTGCTGCAGAAGTAAGTGGAAGAATTCTCTAACCCTAGGAAATAGGTTAGTATTAATAAATGTTCGTATTTACTAAATTGTTTGTTATTTGCCAAAGTCAACCTAACCATGCTAGTGTTATTGATTAATATACATAAATTATGTATAAAATCCCCTGGTTTTTGAGTGATCGGGCAGCTTTCCATTTTCCTACAGAGACTCTGAGATGTTCTGCCTCATTCAGGAAGCTGTCTGTACTCGTTATGAATTTGGCACTCAATATATAGAGGGACTTTTTTGACCAGCCTGGGTTCAGTTATGCTTTATTATTCTCTAAATTGGAGTGCTGTGCATTCCAGCAACCCTGATCAGATGAAGTCCTGCATAAGGGCTCGGGAGGTGAGGGAGGGTTGTTGGTGGGGTGCTTCTACTGAAGTCCAGGAGTCAGCCTAGAAAATACGGGTTTACAAGCCGGCAGAAGGTGAGTCATGAACATTGTGGTGTTTTTGAAGATTTAAGTGAAAGTAGCGCCAAAAAGTAAAAAGCATCAACTGTGGATATCTGGTCAGGCTAGACTGGGAATAAGTCACAAGTTCAGGCCAACCACAACGGAGCACAGGCCAGCTACAGGAACCTAGATAGGCCAGCTGAACAAGAGTACCTCAGATCTTGGTTGCGAACAGTTGCCGACTCCTACATCAGGGATGCATTGCGCAACCGAGGCGATGCAAGGTCTGGGTCGGAGATGCATTGCACAGCATCGGAACAGAGGAGCTGCAAGCTGAGATGCAAGCTCCTGCGTCATCATCAAGGAGTCCGCTGCCGAGGGAGCTTGCAATGCAAAGTCTTGCGTTCAAGTTGCATCACACACCTGCTGGTTCCAAAGAAGCTGTGGGGCTTGCGATGCAGAGTCCTGTGTCGGCGATGAGAGGCTTGCAATGTGAGGGCCTACACCGTGGATGCGTTTCAGTCGTTCCAATGAGGTAGCAGGCTGTGAGGGCGATGCGATGTCCATGCGCCGGGAAAGTCCACGCAGCAGAGGTGATGCGCCTGTTCTGCTCAGATTTACACTGAACGGCAGAGGAGTTTTATCGGCTCTATTGGATCCACAGATTCACTGGCAGAGCACCTTCAGGCCCACTTTCAAGGGTACAGGACTAGGGTGGCGCCACTTGGCAGGGTAGGACTTACACATGAAAGAGTTGAAGGCTAGGTTCAAGGTTGTGGGAAGCCTGTTATGTCCCTGAGGCTTCTGAATGCGCTATATGACACCCCCAAATTGTAGCAGATCATTTTAATCTTTTCTGATAAGAATATCAAATTCCCCGTTTCTATCCAAGAATAAAACACAATTCTTGTTTAGGGCTTGGCTTGAGTCTTGGTCGATCTACACTCAGCCGTTGGATAACTCTGCGTTTTCGGAGGCTCAAAGATTTTTTTCATGGCAATCATTTTATCACATGGCCGGCATTAAGATAGGAGAATCCATCAATTAACCCTACACTCTTTTTTAGCTATACTCAATTACAGCATTTTTGTTCTGGCTACTTCATGGATGCAAATTAAACCACTGTTACTTTTTGCCGGACCATTTTTATATCCCATCTATCCAGAATTGGAAATTGGTATAGTGCTTTTTTGTACAGCAGCAAGGACCGAAGTTGCTTGCTGACCACATAGCAAAATAGCTGCTACCACTGCCTGCATAATATCTTAAGTTCAATGGCATTATTATAATCAACTCAGCACTAAAGCTATTTGTGAGACCATCTTTAAGTGAATGACCTTATATTGTAAATGGATGATATGCTAATCTCCAGATAAGATCAGAAAGGTGTACGGCCGGGCTGAAGCGAGGTTTTTTAGATGTGGGGTCAAACCAGGGGATTGGCTCCATGCAATATTCACATGTCCCAGGTTGTTTGTATTCTGGAACAATTTACACATGGAAATGGGGAATCGGATGGTACAAGAAATTGTTCCTGATCTGCAGGAAGCGCTCTTTGGTATTCCAGCAGGGCCAAACAATCTTTGCACAGAAAAAAACAGCTCTTTTTCGTAGCTATGCTTGTTGCAAAGTCACTTATCTTAGCTTATTGAAAGTCGGCAAATATACCCACTCTAGAGCAGTGGTGTAACAATGTATAAGGTTAAAAGCCATGAGATTCTGTATGCAAAAAGAGTGGGTGCTAATAAGCGATTTGAAAAACTTTGGCCAAACTGGTAAAGAGCTGGTAGTAGTGAAACTAATGGGTAGCTAGCTTCTTTTTCAGCCAACTGTGAAACGCAAGAGAGGACTGTTCACATTGCGTGCTAATACTTATGTTTTTAATTTTATGACTGCAAATTATTGGGAATCTCTGAGTGCATGAATTAATAGTCTGATTTAAGATAAATTTTATCTGATACTTTCGATAAATAAAAATAAAAAGTGATTGCGTGTGGTAATAAAATTCATGATGTAGTATGGGCAGTTAATTGTTACACTGTGAAGAATAAAGACGTGTAATACCGAGCTCCGTGTGTGCCTTGAACATTTATATGTACCCCAGCTGGGGAGGATGCTACAACTGGCGATGAGATAGGGGATTATGTAAACCCCGCAGCCCAAAAGATGGAGAGTGCTTTCCCAGAAAGTTTGCCCTGGTCCAGCAAACTGCTTGTGCGTGCCACAAGTGAAATTCGACAGTTGGCGTATGTGAAGTCAAAGCGCCACTCCAGCCAATGCAAGGCTTGTGAAGAAAGTGAAGGACTTACAGAAAGTTGGTTTGTTGTTGGCTAGAAATTTGTTGGCGAAGTCAGGACAAGAGGTACTGCGCCACTGCCTAACATAAAGCCGTAATTTTTACAGTACGAAAACGCTGAAGGCAGCGGCAACCAGCTACAGTGAAGTACCAAAGGCAGTGATTGCCAAGTGCAAGGAAGTGCTAAAAGTGGAAATCTTCTGACAGAGAGAAACGCTAAAGGCAGAACCATCCAGGTATGGAAAGTGCAATGAGCGGTGATAGCCAGGTGCAAGAGACAGGGCCGGCTTGAGGGCTGTGCGATCGGTACTACTGCACCAGGCGCTGCCTTGGGGTGGGGGCGTCATTTTTGAAAGTATATTATAATTTAAAAAGCACCTGCTACTGCGTCCCTGGCGTCAAGCAATTTCGAGGCATCAATTAAAATGTCAAGATAACTCTGGTGATTAATTGTCTCCCTGGAAAGAGAACTGGGGTTTGTCTTGTGGAAGTTTTGACTCGTCCTAAGGTAGAGCAGAGGTTTAAAAGGCCTGGTGCTAAAAACATGTACTATGCAGATAACAAAGAGCATATAATGTAAAAAGATCAGCAGGTTACTGCTTGTGTAAGAGAGCTCTTTTTGTAACTTGTCCTTGATAAGCCGAAATCCTAATATAGAACATTGAGTTATTAACTGTCATCAAAGAGCTGTATGCAAACTGTAGAGTATATGTTAGAGCTATATGTTATTTTGCCCTGTCTTTAATCATCCTAATCTTGTGAAAAGGGTTTATTTGGGTAGAAAACAATTCTTATTATTAAAGTGCACGCCTAACAATGATGTTACGTTTTAAATTCTGAAATTGTGCTTTTTCAGAATAAAGACTCTTAAACTTTATTGCCTATGAGTATCGATGACATGTCACTCCTACACCTTGTAGTCCTGTCTGATGGAACATTTCCTATACACTGATTTACACACATATGTGTGTGCGATGTAAAGTGCTCTGACACCTTACACTGGCTTGAGCGGTGCTATCATTAATCCGGGTGACAGTGGTTATGGAGACTTGAGGGGCACTGTTAAAGGGTGTTAGGTGTTAGTGAGGGAATTCGTGGCAGAGGTGGTCATGGCGGGGGTGCCAACAGACATTGTCACACAAGGCTCCACCAATGTTAAAGCCGGCCCTGACAAGAGAATTCTGTGAGAAAATGTGTATAAACACCAAGAAACATTAAAGGCAGTGGTAGCCAGAAGTAAAGAGAATTTGATTGCGCTTACCAGAACTGGAGTAAAGATAGCCATCTTACCTCAGCATCAGGCTCCACAACTCAAGCAGAAGCACAAGGGTTGTGCTTACGTAGCTGGTGAATCACATCAGGCCAACTGAATGGCCGTTGGCAGCGGTCAGAATAGTGAAGCTTTTAAATGGCTGCTGAAAAGAACTGAGGCAAGTGGAAACTAAACGAAATGGATTGTCATCAAAAACCTTATCTGAAAGTTTGTCACCGTCATTGTCAAGCGACATTGAGGAAGATGTGTGTGTGATGTCAATGTCAACCTCTGGCCAGCATGCACATATAGGATTAGCTTGCAAGTAAGAATGCCAAAGTGAGATTGACAAGTAAAAGTGCAAAATTCATTTGGACACTGTCCCAAAATCACATTGAAGGTTTATGGGTGCTCCATACCATATATCATAGACAGTGGTGTATTGATAAACATTATGGCAGTGGAAAAGTAGAATGAACGGCCTCTAGTACCCATTTAACCCCGACAAAAACCAAAGTGTTAACGTGGGTTGTGTCAATGCTACTGGTTCATTTATAGCAAATGTGAAGCATAAAACGTAAACAATCCAAGAACCAATGTATGTCCTGCCAGGCACTTCATCAAGTGCATGTTTTCTCAGTTTCAGCACTGCTGCTGACACAGGGCTGATTTCTGTAAACTACATTGTTAATGCCTTCCACAAGATAGTGAATCAGTTTCCATCTTTGTTTCATGGACTAGGAAGACTAAAGACAATGAAATTTCGATTTCACATAAATGATGACATCCTTCCTGTTGCTTAATGGCATAGTCGAATTGCATTTTATTTATAAGAGGCTGTTGAGAAAGAACTTGAGACGGTAGAAACCCATGACATCATTGAGCGATTCAGTTGTCTGACGCCATGGGTGTCACCCATAGTGGTAGTGTCTAAGAAGGATAGTGGAGTAGCTGTGCACATCTGCATTGATATTTGCCAAGCTAACAAGGTGAAAAAGAATTACTTTCAGGTCCGCATATTGCTGGCATGATTACGCAGAAGAATAGAGCTGAAGTCTTTTCCACCATGATTTGAACAAATGGTATCTTCATCTCAACTGGAAGAAAATTAGCAGTTGGTTTATTTAGATATAAAAGACTACGTTTCAGAGTGTAATCAGCTGCAGAACAATTTCAAGATGCAATTCATCGCATGATACAGCCAGTCACAAATGCTTTCGATAATAGTGATGACATACTGGTTTTTGGGGCAACCTGAAAGGGAACTTGATAAAGCTCTGACACAAGCATGTCGTACACCTGCGGATCAGTTCTCATTTTACATTCAGTGAATTGTGAGTTTCATAAAACAAAGCTCAAGTTCTTTGGTCATATCTTTTCTGATTGGGAAATAACTCCAGATCCAAATAAAGTACAGGCTTTGCCATCCACTTCTTCTCCACATGATATAACTATGCTGCGATCCTTCCTTGGTATTGCCAGTTACTGTTCAAGGTACATATGTGACTTTGCTATTGTGCCCCATCGAGAGACTTAATGAAATGAAATGTTCCATTTCGATGGTCTAGTGAATGTGAACAAAGCTTCAAGAAAACCAAACATGCAATTGAAAATGCCACTGAAATGGCCTATTTTGATACCAAACTATAAACTGAGATTGTTTGTTAATGCCTGCCCAGTGGGGTTATATGCCATGCTTGCCCAGCACAACAAACATCATAATGCACCAAGAAACATTGTGGCTTATGATAAGCAGGAGTTTGTCACCGATGGAACTTGCTTATTCACAATTTGATAAAGAAAGCCTCACTGTGGTGTGGGCTTGTGAACATTTTCATGTTTTCCAGTATGGAAAGCACTTTATGGTTGTCACTGACCACCAAGCATTACTTACCATTCACAGCAATCCTAAAGCCAAGATACCTCATCAGATTGAGAGGCGGGAGTTGCGACTGCAGTAGTATGATTATACGGTTGTGCATCATCAAGGAAAAAATTAAAACCCTGCTGACCACTTCTCACATGTATCAGTACTGTGTCATGGCACCACTTCTATAGTGACACATGCTTATGTTAACTTCATCGTAAAATCCAGTACCTCTGCTGCCATATCAATGGAACATATTATTGCTGCCATGAGCATTGACAGAAATTTGCTAACTCAAATACATTATTACATACTGTTAGACCTGGCTTCATTGGCGTGGGTCTCCTTTCCATTTTTGGTGTTGCCTCCTGTGTTTTTATTGGTGTTAGATGCTTTGGGCACTGTGCCACTGCTGTCCAATGCCACAGTGTGAGTGCTCCCTACTGTAAATTAATGTATTAATCAGTGGTACCATGTTTGGCTATTTGGTTTACTTGTCAGACCCTAGTACAGTGCACTGAGTGTGCCCGGGGATTGTAAATTCAAATGCTGCTGGTGGGTTTTCAGCACTGGTTGTGCCACCCACAGAGGCAGCCTTGTACAATATGTGTAAGGTCTGCCATTGCAGAGCCTGCGTGCAGTCTGGTACTGTGATGCTGGAAATGGAGGCGGGAGCACCCTGCTTGTCATCTCAGCGCTGTTAGACCCCGTTGCATCTTGGTGAATGCAGTTAGTTCGCACTTTCAAGTCGCTGTAGTTTTTAACCATTGTTGGTTCTGGCAGTGCAGATATCTCTAGACACTAGTGTTTCAGGGTTTAGCCCATCGTCAGTAGAGAGCATGTAGTACTTAGGAACATGGAAAAAGTCTTTGGGGGTTGCTGAGAAGGAGCCCAGATCATCGCAGGTCGCAGTATCTATCCGAGGCACACAGGTGCTACACCGAAGAGCTCATCAGCTCGTCAGCTCGTCAGCTCGTCAGCTCGTCAGCTCGAAGCCGAAGAAAACAGGAAATGGAGGCGGGAGCACCCTGCTTGTCATCTCAGCGCTGTTAGACCCCGTTGCATCTTGGTAAATGCAGTTAGCTCGCACTTTCAAGTCGCTGTAGTTTTTAACCATTGTTGGTTCTGGCAGTGCAGATATCTCTAGACACTAGTGTTTCAGGGTTTAGCCCATCGTCAGTAGAGAGCATGTAGTACTTAGGAACATGGAAAAAGTCTTTGGGGGTTGCTGAGAAGGAGCCCAGATTGTCGCAGGTCACAGTACCTATCCGAGGCACACAGGTGCTACCCCGAAGAGCTCATCAGCTCGTCAGCTCGAAGCCAAAGAAAACAGGAAATGGAGGCTCCCGCCCCCACTTCCTGTTTTCTTCGGCTTCGAGCTGACGAGCTGACGAGCTCTCCGGTGTAGCACCTGTTTGCCTTGGATAGGTATTGTGACCTGCGACGACCTGGGTTCCTTCTCAGCATCCCCCAAAGACTTTTTCCATGCTTCTAAAATAATATATGCTCTCTACTGACGATGGGCTAAACCCTGAAACACTAGTGTCTAGAGATATCTGCACTGGCAGAACCAACAATGGTTAAAAACTATAGCGACTTGAATGTGCGAATGTATGGCGTTTACCAAGATGCAATGGGGTCCAACAGCGCTGAGATGACAAGCAGGGTGCTCCCGCCCCCACTTCCTGTTTTCTTCGGCTTCGAGCTGACGAGCTGACGAGCTGACGAGCTCTCCGGTGTAGCACCTGTGTGCCTTGGATAGGTACTGTGACCTGCGACGACCTGGGCTCCTTCTCACCAACCCCCAAAGACGTTTTCTATGCTACTAAAATAATATATGCTCTCTACTGACGATGGGCTAAACCCTGAAACACTAGTGTCTAGAGATATCTGCACTGGCAGAACCAACAATGGTTAAAAACTATAGCGACTTAAATGTGCGAATGTACTGCGTTTACCAAGATGCAATGGGGTCCAACAGCGCTGAGATGACAAGCAGGGTGCTCCCGCCCCCATTTCCTGTTTTCTTCAGCTTCGAGCTGACGAGCTCTCCGGTGTAGCACCTGTGTGCCTTGGATAGGTACTGTGACCTGCGACCACCTGGGCTCCTTCTCAGCAACCCCCAAAGACTTTTTCCATGCTTCTAAAATAATATATGCTCTCTACTGATGATGGGCTAAACCCTGAAACACTAGTGTCTAGAGATATCTGCACTGGCAGAACCAACAATGGTTAAAAACTATAGCGCCTTGAATGTGCGAATGTACTGCGTGTACCAAGATGCAATGGGGTCCAACAGCGCTGAGTTGACAAGCAGTGTGCTCCCGCCCCCACTTCCTGTTTTCTTCGGCTTCGAGCTGACGAGCTGACGAGCTCTCCGGTGTAGCACCTGTGTGCCTTGGATAGGTACTGTGACCTGCGACGACCTGGGCTCCTTCTCAGCAACCCCCAAAGACTTTTTCCATGCTTCTAAAATAATATATGCTCTCTACTGACGATGGGCTAAACCCTGAAACACTAGTGTCTAGAGATATCTGCACTGGCAGAACCAACAATGGTTAAAAACTATACCGACTTGAATGTGCGAATGTACTGCGTTTACCAAGATGCAATGGGGTCCAACAGCGGTGAGATGACAAGCAGGGTGCTCCCGCCCCCACTTCCTGTTTTCTTCAGCTTCGAGCTGACGAGCTCTCCGGTGCAGCACCTGTGTGCCTTGGATAGGTACTGTGACCTACGACGACCTGGGCTCCTTCTCAGCAACCCCCAAAGACTTTTTCCATGCTTCTAAAATAATATATGCTCTCTACTGACGATGGGCTAAACCCTGAAACACTAGTGTCTAGAGATATCTGCACTGGCAGAACCAACAATGGTTGAAAACTATAGCGACTTGAATGTGCGAATGTACTGCGTTTACCAAGAAGCAATGCGGTCCAACAGCGCTGAAATGACAAGCAGGGTGCTCCCGCCCCCACTTCCTGTTTTCTTCGGCTTTGAGCTGACGAGCTCTCCGGTGTAGCACCTGTGTGCCTTGGATAGGTACTGTGACCTGCGACGACCTGGGCTCCTTCTCAGCAACCCCCAAAGACTTTTTCCATGCTTCTAAAATAATATATGCTCTTTACTGACGGTGGGCTAAACCCTGAAACACTAGTGTCTAGAGATATCTGCACTGGCAGAACCAACAATGGTTAAAAACTATAGTGACTTGAATGTGCGAATGTACTGCATTTACCAAGATGCAATGGGGTCCAACAGCGCTGAGATGACAAGCAGGGTGCTCCCGCCCCCACTTCCTGTTTTCTTCGGCTTCGAGCTGACGAGCTGACGAGCTCTCCGGTGTAGCACCTGTGTGACTTGGATAGGTACTGTGACCTGCGACGACCTGGGCTCCTTCTCAGCAACCCCCAAAGACTTTTTCCATGCTTCTAAAATAATATATGCTCTCTACTGACGATGGGCTAAACCCTGAAACACTAGTGTCTAGAGATATCTGCACTGGCAGAACCAACAATGGTTAAAAACTATAGCGACTTGAATGTGTGAATGTACTGCGTTTACCAAGATGCAATGGGGTCCAACAGCGCTGAGATGACAAGCAGGGTGCTCACGCCCCCACTTCCTGTTTTCTTCGGCTTCGAGCTGACGAGCTCTCCGGTGTAGCACCTGTGTGCCTTGGATAAGTACTGTGACCTGCGACGACCTGGGCTCCTTCTCAGCAACCCCCACAGCCTTTTTGTATGCTTCTAAAATAATAAATGCTCTCTACTGCTGATGGGCTAAACCCTGAAACACTAGTGTCTAGAGATATCTGCACTGGCAGAACCAACAATGGTTAAAAACTATAGTGACTTGAATGTGCGAATGTACTGCGTTTACCAAGATGCAATGGGGTCCAACAGCGCTGAGATGACAAGCAGGGTGCTTCTGCCCCCACTTCCTGTTTTCTTCGGCTTCGAGCTGACGAGCTGACGAGCTCTTCGGTGTAGCACCTGTGTGCCTTGGATAGGTACTGTGACCTGCGACGACCTGGGCTCCTTCTCAGCAACCCCCAAAGACTTTTTCCACGCTTCTAAAATAATATATGCTCTCTACTGACGATGGGCTAAACCCTGAAACACTAGTGTCTAGAGATATCTGCACTGGCAGAACCAACAATGGTTAAAAACTATAGCGACTTGAATGTGCAAATGTACTGCGTTTACCAAGATGCAATGGGGTCCAACAGCGCTGAGATGACAAGCAGGGTGCTTCCCCCCCCCCCACTTCCTGCTTTCTTCGGCTTCGAGCTGACGAGCTGACGAGCTCTCCGGTGTAGCACCTGTGTGCCTTGGATAGGTACTGTGACCTGCGATGACCTGGGCTCCTTCTCAGCAACCCCCAAAGACTCTTTGCATGCTTCTAAAATAATATATGCTCTCTACTGACGATGGGCTAAACCCTGAAACACTAGTGTCTAGAGATATCTGCACTGGCAGAACCAACAATGGTTAAAAACTATAGCGACTTGAATGTGCAAATGTACTGCGTTTACCAAGATGCAATGGGGTCCAACAGCGCTGAGATGACAAGCAGGGTGCTCCCGCCCCCACTTCCTGTTTTCTTCGGCTTCGAGCTGACGAGCTGATGAGTTCTCCAGTGTAGCACCTGTGTGCCTTGGATAGGTACTGTGACCTGCGACGACCTGGGCTCCTTCTCAGCAACCCCCAAAGACTTTTTCCATGCTTTGTCATATGGTTACTACGTTTCTATATATTGTGTTAAGTTAGCATGAGCTTATTAAATGTTTAAACGCAATATTTTATTTCAGCTTGAGTTTGCACACGGCACCTACTTGTTATTGTAGCTTTCAACCTAGACGAAAGATGTGGTTTATTTGAGAATAATATGTTATTGCTTTAGTATCAGCCGTGCTTGGTACACTTGGTACAACTGTCTGCACACCGAGAACTGCACACTCTAAGAATAACCTAACACAAGGTTGCTGAAGGCCTGATCCTCGTACCACGTTAGACATAACACAAATAATGTTGCTGCCAACATTGGGCTCTACGCGGGTTTAAGATAGAGTTACAGGGAATGAATTAACACACTTGATGCTTCGCATGCAGAGAGCTGGTAGCTGTTGATGTGATCTACTCCTACTGAGAATTAGAGGTATGGGCCCGCCCAGCTAGAACCCAAAAAGAGACCTTCTTAGATATAATATAATATACTGAATAGGGTGCGCGAAATATAGGTGATACAGAATTCTATAGATTTTTGCATCATAACATGCTATCACCTTTTGCTTATTATGGATTAGTGACTATGCTGCTGCTGCAGGTGGGCGGAGCCGAGCCGGGCGGTCGTGTTCCATCTCGGCTCCCGGCTCCGGCGCTGCTCGGGAGCTTGGTTTGGCGGTTCCCCAGTGGCCCGGGGGCTGTTTTCGGCACCCATAGGAAGCGGAAGGTGCAGGGCACCTGCGGGGCTGCTCCGATCGCCCCTGGCGCCGCTGTAGCTGGATCTGGGAGGAGACGCGAGGAGAGGACAGCCACGGGCAAAATGGCGGCCGGAGCCCTGATGAGAGCGCCAATAACCTCAACTCTCTATGGGAGGTACGCTGATGGGCGAAATCTGAGGAACGCAGGGGCTGCCTCTATTTGAGGATAGTCTCCGGGGGCCTCTGTAGCGGCAAGACACCGGGGGTGGCCCCGGCTAGAATCTGCCTTCCCCCGCCTGCCTGACCTTAAAATGGCGGCCCGGTGTGACTCCCAGCTAACGATCGGCGCCTTTGCTTGACCATCTGGCCCCAGCGCTTGCTGCCTCTCCCAGGGGCGACCCCGCAGGCTCTCTCTGTGTCTCTTGCCTGCGGGGGTGAGCCCTCTTCAGGGATCCCTGGTGGTGACCCTCGCCTGCATCTACCTCTGCGATCTGCCGGACGTTTGATCTGCCACCCGACGACAACAACCCGGGAGGTAGGATCGCTGGCTGCACGCTGATTCCTAGCGGAGCCTCCCGCTAACATAGTGCTGCAGCGGCTCCCCCTCGCACCACCCTCCTTGCAACTCGCCTGGACCTTGGATGGCGGCCGCCAGTGACCGCAGAGCGAGGATGGCCACCACTGCTCTTAACATGCCTGGGCAGCGCCCCAGGGCCAACGCGTGACCGCACCAACACCTCCACCATCCTGCGCACTCTCGCGCCCACCGAGCCGGATGACCGCAGGCTCTCCAGGATGGCGACGCACCTGCGGCCGGCTTCCAACTTCGTCCCCCACCTGGGCTTCCACCTCCTCTCCTGGACTTCTTTCTTCATCTCCCCCCTGGGTTCCCACCTTCCCTCCGGGACTGCTCGACTTGCGTGCTACCCTGAATGACACTTTGCTGCTGTTCTTCGGACAGTTCTCGCTGGACTCTAGCCCTTCCCTCCATACCTTGCATCCCACCCACCATTCCTCTATGCTGTGATTGCATCTTTGACCTATTGCAACAATGCTAAGCTTTGGTATTCGCTGAAGTCCCTACACCATATACCACCCCTATGCGTCTATTAGAGTTTAACCAGTCATATCCCTTCCTTTGTGTATTTAGTTGACTCTTATCACTAGTGTGTGCCGTGGACCTTTATACTCTCTACCACTCCTATGTGACCCGTAGAGTATTTCCAGTCATATCCCTCCTGTGTAGATTGAAGATAACTCTAATGACTAGGATCCTATGTGATTTGTAGATTGTATCCAAGTGTATCCCCTCCCTGTGTTTAGAGATATAGCTTTAACGACTAGTTGCCTGTGTGACTGTCGGAGTATAGCCAGGTGTATACCTTCCCTCGTGTGAAGAGATACCCTATTCACTAGAACTATCCAAGTGTATTCCCTCCCTGTGTTTAGAGATATAGCTTTAACGACTAGTTACCTGTGTGACTGTCGGAGTAAAGCCAGGTGTATACCTTCCCTCGTGTGAAGAGATACCCTATTCATTAGAACAAAAAGTAATGTGTTCTTTATGTATTTGTAACTGATTCTATGTAAAATGCTTTGATAACATGTAACGGAACTGATGCTATGTAAAGCGCTCTGATAACCTAATCGGTTCAAGTTCGCGCTATATAAAACTCTAAAAATAAAATAAAAAATAAATAAATAAACTCTGATTTTTATAATATGTATGTTGATATTATACAAGATACTGCGTTTGAGAATGTTGCATTGAAAAAATAAACATTTCAAACTTGCACGTGTGTTCTCTGCCTCCCAGTTTCGGTTTGTAATGATTATATAACGAAAGAGTGTTCATGTGTTCCACGATACCTGAGGTACCCTAAGTTCATGTTCTGGATTGTCTAAGTCATTGGGAAGTAATTACTACCGATGAGACACTGTAGCTAGCTTGGTAAGGGGATTTCTGAAACAAAGGTGAGTTTTGGGTCACCCTGACTCACCCAGGTTCTAGATCTCTGTGCACAGTTCTGTGGGAGAACGGAAACCCTGCTACATGGCGCCCATACGTTGATTGGCCTTATATCATGACACTCGAGTAGTATATCATTCAAACCTTAACCCCTTCATTCCCGTTTCCGGAAAACGGCAGTGTCGGAAAAACCTACCTATTTTTGAAATAGGTCTTTTTTCAAGCTTGAATCTATCTAAAAACGGTTTCGTTGAATTACTACCCAGTTGTGCTACAAAGTAATCTTTGTTTTTTCACTTTCCTGTGCTGACATGGCACAAGCCGTGGACATCCCGCAGCATAGTCGCATTGCGGTGCGTGACCATTTGCGGGCTTATGATGTTCCAGTAGAGGGCTTGGCTGTTGTTCTGGTAGTGAGTGCGGAACATGCTTACCTGTACGAACTGTTTTATTCGTGGGTGACCTTTCCGCCGGTGGACGCTAATTCTGGAGTGTTCCATTCTTACACTGCTTCGGCTGTACCGGTTGCGTACGCTCCGTACAGGGCACTGGAAGTTCCTATTGATGCTTGGCAGCATGGAGTTTGGTTTGGTGGCGCCCTACCACACGCTTTAACCGCTCCGAGGTTAGGTCCTTTGTCCATTCCGGGCACACCTTGGCCCGCTTTGGCTGGATTCACTCCTCACCCTAATCGCGCCACTTGTAACGTGGGAGATCTGCGCCGACTTCATGAAGTCGCGGTGGAAGTGATTAGAGCGCTTGTTCATTACACTAGCCGTAATGTTCAGGACGCAGCCCCCAGGGGGGCACAGCTTCGTGCAGAACATGCTGGTTTGAAAATCAATCCGGTCATGGTGAATTCCGTGATGGGCAAAAAGCCACAGGACAAGGATGATTTTCCGTTCTGGCTTGCAGAGAAATTCGGCCAGCTTGAAGCTGTGTTCCCTAATACGAGTCCCGGTGATAAACACCGGATTCTTACACTAAGTTTACCGAAAGATTTGGCACCTGAGCTTGTCGACTGTGAGACCTGGGGTAAGACTTTTGCAGCGGTCTATTCGAGGTGCTACGGCACCACGTCTGTGACCAATCTGGGTACGGTCCTTAAACGTGTTCAGGATGAACACGGACCGGAGTCGGCGGTCGAATTGGGTATGCGCCTGTGTGGCTCCTTTGATGTAGTTTGCGATCTGATCCTTGCAAATGTCAAGGGAGATGCAGTGAACTTTCAGGTTGCTAACGCTTTAGCGGTAATTCCCGAGGCCGAGAGACCCCGTTGGTTGGCAAGGATCATTGTAGCCGCTTATAAAACGGTTGGCCGCAATGCGAAGGGGCTTAAGGCTTTTCCTGATAAAGAGAAAAAGCAGCCCCAGGGTCAGTCATCGGAAACTGGTGGTCAACAAAAGTCCAAGAAACAAAATTGGCCTAAAAAGCAGAATCAGGGTAAGCAACAACAACAACAAACACAGGTTTCTGCTCCTGCGTCTCCGTTGCCTGCGCAGTCGGATCGTGTTTATGATTTGCGCGACCGCGCGATGATTAAATCGCCTGATAGGTTTCAGGCTTCTGACCAACGCTCTCCTCGTTCCTTTCAGGACTCATCGGCTCCGTCAACCGGTGGAGGAGGGGGCAGCATGGGCCGGGGTGGCCAGCAAGGACGTGGTCAGCCCGCCCGCGTACCGGTGGACATCAGCAGGAAGGCTCTACGCCCAGGAGACCACAGTTTGCCACGAAGAAAGTCGCCGCCCTGACAGCGCATCGATATGCCCCAGATAGTGAGAACGCGGCTTCGGAATCTGACGTGGGCTCTGACCTTGCTAGACAGCGCGGCGGAGATTACCATAGTGAGAGAGGCCCTCCGTCCACTGTTGAAGGTGACAGCGACTGAAACTTATGTTGTAATTGAAACTGCTGATACGCATGTTGCTCCCCCTGAACGTCTTTTTGAAATTGTCCTGTTAATTGAAGGTGACATGCAGCGAACTGTAAAAGGGGTATTTTGGGAAAATCTCTCATCTACATATGACATTTTGCTTTCGGAGGCTGACTGGCCCCCACCTTTTGTTCTCGCAGCTCCGCGAGGGGAGGAGGTAATCCTGCCCAGTTTCGCGCACACTGTACCGAGAGTGGAAGCGCTGCATTTTGCAGAAGAGTGGGCTCTTGCGCTTGCGCCGGCTGTGTACCGCAATCAGTGTGGCTGGGATAAATTGTCACCAAGCCACGAGATTCCTTTACGGTCTCAACCGCAGCCTCAACCTCAATATCCCATACGCGTGAAGCCAAAGCTTCAGTCGCGGCTATCCTTGAACAATTGGAATATCAAGGTGTAATTGAAACGTGTGTGTCACCGATGAATAACCCCCTTTTTACTGTGAACAAGCCGGACGGCTCATATCGTTTGGTTTTGGATTATAGGCATTTGAACTCTCATTGCCGTAACTGCGCAGTACAGAATACACATGGCTCTGCTTTAGTGAATAGTCTTGAGCGTAAAAGGTTCAAAACCACGCTTGACATTTCCAATGGTTTTTGTGCCCATAGATTAGACGGTCTAAGTTCCCAATGGACCAGTTTTACATGCGGCGTTGTGCAAAAAATGTTTCGGCGTCTCCCAATGGGCTATAAGAACAGTCCTGGAGTATTCTCCGCCCGCATTGTCTCTCTTCTGGAGGGCATCGACCCAGTTGCTTGTTCGTATGTGGATGATATTTATCTCACAGACGACGATCTTTGGGAGCATCTGTGTCGAGTAAATAGCATAATTTGTAACTTTGCTGACATAGGTTACAAGTTTAACTTTGCAAAGTCGCACATTGCAGAGTACACAGTGTTGTTTCTCGGTTACGAGCTTAACCACGAGGGAAAAGGGTTAGCCCCTCACTTCCTGGAGAAATGCGCACAATTGCGCTCTCCGACAACACTGAAAAAATTACAGTCTTTGCTGGGATTTTTGAATTTCGGGAGAACTTACATTCCGGAATATGCCCAGCGTATCAAGCCTTTGTATGCTTTGATACAACCATCTTTCTCCAAATCATGCTGGCTGCCTGAGCATTCAGCCATTTTGCAGTCTTTGCAGGCTGATTTGCTCGCTTCTGAATACTTACAGACTCGTGATAACCAGACCAACCTGGTGATAAGAATTATCCCTGGGGCGGTGGGTTTCACGTACCTGACTTTTAATGAAGGAGATACAGTACCTATTGCTTACAAGTCACACTTGTACACTTCGGCTGAATTGCGCTTTTCCACTGTGGAGAAAGTTTTAACGGCTGTGCAGATGGCAATTCTTAAAGAACGTGCCCTATCACAAGGAAAGCGCATGTTGGTTGTTACCCCGTGTCCTGCCTTAGAGGCGGTTACGAAAGCCAGTGTACCTAATTCCAAAGCTTTGCACCCTAGGTGGATTCAATGGGCTGCATCCTTGACGTCACAAGATGTCACGTTTATTTTTGACGCCACTTTACGGTCGCAGGAGTATTTACAGTATGAATTTGTTCATCCTGCTCCATTAGCAATGCGGCCGTTGGAGGATTTCCATTGCATCATTTACACTGATGGTTCGGCGCAGGTTGCGCATGGCTCTAAACATGCCTACGTTTCCGCTTGCGCCATTGTGGTCGGTGCCATGGTGAACGATGAGTTCAAGTCCAGTGTCGTGCACACGCAGACACTTGGGGACTGCACCGCACAATTAGCAGAGCTTCGTGCTCTGATGCTTGCATTGGAGTACGCAGATCCGAGTGTGACGACTTTGATCGTAAGTGACTCTTACTACTGTGTCCAGTCTTACAATGAGAACTTGTTCTTTTGGATTCAGAATGAGTTTCGTGATTCCAAAGGTAGCACAATGAAACATAAAATGATCTGGGTCCGAGTGGCGGAACTTAAAGAGAAGTTGCCACTCGTGTTTGTGATTCATACTCTCGGTCATCAGCGCGTGGGGGTCCACGCTGTTGGCAATTCGCTTGCTGATGAAGCAGCGAAGTCAGCGGTATCAAAATACTTGGTTGCAGCGGTCACAAGGTCCAAAAGCAGGATAGATGATGACATATTGGCAGCAGTTGCTGCAACAGAGAAGGGAAGTAAATATCCTGCGGGGTTCCCTTCTAAATACACATACCACTTAAGTCCCGATAAGGTTCCTTATGTGAAAATCCCTGATGTTGGCGAACGTCTAGTTCCCAACTCGGATCGCAGAGGTACTTTGATTACAGCGGCTCATGAAGGAGTGGCGTCTGCGCATGCGGGCGTCTCAGCCACTGTAACTCAGCTACAACAGAGGTTCTGGTGGCGGGGACTGTACAAACAGACGCGCGATTATGTCCTTCAATGTGACATTTGCCAGCAGATTAAGCCTTCAACTGCTGCGTGTCCGCCTCTGACACGGTTGTATATCTCGAATAAACCGCTTGGATGCGTTTATTTGGATCACTGCGGTCCATTTTCTTCTGATACTGCATACAAGTACATCTTAGTAGCAGTTGATTCATGCACACGCTTTGTGTGGGTATGGCCACATCGGAGCGCTGATTCACGTACTGTCATTAAGGATTTGCGTGTCTTTGTGGGAATTTTTGCCTGTGGTACCTTTCATTCGGATCAGGGTCCGGCTTTCGCCTCTAAGGCGTATAAGGATGCTATGGTTTCGATGGGGGTCCAAGTCAAATTTTCGAGTCCCTACAGACCTGAGGATAACAGTGTAGTTGAACGAATGAACCGCGACTTAAAGCAATCTTTGACAGCTCGAGTTATAGGCACTGGCAGAAACTGGTTAGCCCACCTCATAGGAGTGCAGCGTGCGCTTAATAATCTCCCTAGAAGGTCTCGGGGTGGGCGGACCCCGTACGAAATGCTCTTTGGTATCAAGATGTATGTCCCTGACCTCGATGGGCTGGACTGCAAGGCCCAGGCCACGGCCTTTGACGTAGATGAACATTGCAATGTTTTACAGAATCTACAAAAGACCAGAGACAGTCTTGCAAAGGAACATTTGCCCTCCACATCGGATGATGCTCTGCAGATCCCGGTAGTTGGCTGGCTACCCCAAGTTGGAGAACTGGTTCGAGAGAAGATCGATAACAAGAAAGAGTTTGGTCCCTCATATCGTGCACCGGTTCGAGTTCTTGGAGTGAAGGGCACAAGAACAGTCATTTTACCACCACTTCCAGGTCGTAAGGAAAACAGATTTATTTCTATTGACAATGTCAAGACACACAGGGTGGCCGATTCTTCATAGCATGACACCGGCTGTTTCCTGCCCTTCCATGGTGAGGCACTCTGTGCTGGCTATTACATCTGGTGCAGAACAGGAGGTGTCCCTCGAGATGCCTGCCATATCCAGTCCTTTATTGAATACTATTCCTGTAACTGACATTGATGAGTTGAACTACACTTATCCTGCTGATTTATCGATGCCTGATTTGCATACCCGTTTGGCCAACCAGTCCAGATTCTCTTTTGACTCTGTTTCGGAACTTTCAAAGAAACCCTCAACTATTGCAAAATATGCCACGTTGTTTAAAAAACATTTTTTGATTCCCCCTTGGACATACATTTGGTTGATACTATTTTCATTTTACCTTTTTATGTCAATTGGTTTTGTGTTTTATTTTTTCCGCCTGATTGATGGTCACTACGTTAAAGAAAGAACAGGAATTCGATACCTTAATGGAACATTGGCCCCTCTTTCCTCTTCACATTCAGCGCACAGACTGAAACGAAACTTAAATACAGTTAACATTACTGCTTGGCCTGTCCTTGATGGGATTGTGTGGGATGCGGTTAGGTTTCAGATACATGGGCCCACTGAAGTGATTAATGTTCCAAATGTGCTTAGAGTGAACATGGGAGATGTGATTAAACAAAATATACGTTCTGATGATTGGGATATTCAGGCCGTAGAAGCATTATTCTCTGATTTAAAATATTATGCTGCCTTCGATGCTGAGGATCTGTATTTAGATTCTATTAATTATGGTGATTTGTTTTGTTTTCAACACTACGGTAATCATTTTTTGCATAAGACAAATTCAAGGAGGGTTGCTGTAAATTATACACAATGGGAACATTGCCCTGCTCCATTAGGTAGCATCTCCAATACGTTTCTGAAAAAATATACTTATTTCACAGACTTTAATCAATCTAATCCCGAGTCATTTTATTTTAAAATGACACAAAAGTCCATGTCCAAAGTTAGACTTACCGATACATAATTACTGTATTCGAAGTCCTTTCTAGACAAGTTGGCTGTAGATGGCTACGAGTTTTGGAAAGGAACAATTGACCTTAAATCGGTTTGGGGTACCAAGGATTGGCAGGTACAAGGCACTGAGGCTTTGCACCGTGCATGTCTCATCCCGAATCACATGTTGTTTTTAAATTCATCCATTTTCCAAACAACATGCTTTGGATTGGCTACTTCTAAAAAATTAAATACACCAACCATCCCAGATTTAGAGGAATATTCAGGTTGGGGTAACTTTACTGAATTGTCCATTCATGAGTTGCAAGCTCTATTGCACGATTCATCCTTTAACATTTCCAGTTTGGATTCCAGGGGTTGGCTGATGTGGCATAGGAGTGCTGATTCTTGCCAACGTCGTTTTCTAGGTTTGGCTGAAGGGTTCACAGAAGTCAGACCCGACCCCCGTTTTGAAGAAGATTATACTGTCACGACTTATTCTGTTGGGAAGCTATGTCAGAATTGGTTGCAACATTCCACATTGGCTGCAGTCAAACTACATCTGTCCCAATTGAATGATATTGTGGATTTGAATGATTTTATAAAAGGCCCAGCTAAAGGTAGATCTAAACGGTGGCTTTATGCGATTTAAATGAAATTTACAATGAAATTTGGAAGGTTTCCCAAATTGAGGCTGCTAAGCGCCTGAGGGCTATCGATCAAGCAAATTTAGAAAAAGTACTTGCAGTTGTTGATAACAGTATTAACACGCTTTCTTCCCGAATTTACACGTTGAATAATATTGTGTCTTCTGTAGTTGACATTGTACATGATGAAGTGTCCGTGTTATATCATGGTCAAAATCAATTGCGTTCTGTGATGCAGTTTGCTTGGACACTACAGACTCTAAAGTCTGGTCGAGTACCTTGGAATTTTATGAACGTCTCATCACTATTTGCCCCATTTAATTTGACTGAAAAACAGCGCATGCTTTCAATGAGAGATGCATCATTTTCTATGTTACACATTGAAAAACTAGAATCCTTGCCCTTTTCGGTGGCTGAGGTGACTGCTGCTACATGGCTTATCCATGGTGTTATTACCTTGCCTTTTGCTCTGTATAAATTTACAAATTGTATGAAGTATATGGCTATAGGGCGATATGAACCATTAGGCAGTACTTTCCTCCATGAGACATGGTCTTTGCCATACACTTACAGATGCCTAAAGGAGGGGAGTGAAGTGAATCTGAATGGTGAAGAATGTACACAGTCGCCTGACCGCTCACTAATATGCAGACACATCCAGTTGCATGGTTCTTGTAATCAGGACAAGCCTAATTTGGCCTGTGTTTTGAAGGGGACACCGGTTCCTGCAATAGTTCCCACGTTCACGTTATTATCCAACGGTAGTTATTTACTTTTGAATAACCAACTGTGTTGTGAGTTACAGGTCGGTATCGCTTATGTGGTTACCGTTTCAGAGAGGGTGGTTTGTTGCAAGAATGTGTTATACCCGCCCACGCATGGGAATTCAGATGTTTCAATTTGGCCACGAATACCAACTTTGAAGGCCGAGTTCAATGGTTTAAGCCGTATAAGAGCCCTATTGTCTCAGAAGCCAGTGGCCCTGAGCTCTGCCCGCGAAACTTATGTCCTTCACATAGCTAACACAGGCACAGAAGTGCAGGCGCTTTTAAATACTGATTTGCCTTTTCATTTCTCCGAGCTGGTTCATCAAATCTGCAATGCCTCCTCCACAACAGGTCTGGCACATTTTTTTAAATTGGTTAGCAGTGGTCTCGTGACTACATTTGAAAAAGTATTTGGTATTATCCCTGCGTTCTTTCATTCTATATTCGCAAGCTTGTTTGGCGGATTTCCTGTTTTGCTGGCTTTGGCTGCAGGCGTTCTGGTGATATTTTGCTTTCTAAAACATGGATGCCCATCCTACGCAAGAAAACGCTCAGCCCCTACTGATGCAGTTTCGCAACCGGATGCTTGATTACTATGGCTCCTTGCCGCTTGCGACTTTAAGCACGGCTTTTGGATTATCGTTTAGATTTTCCTACTTCACATGTGTCCAGCCCGTGTTTCATTGCCTGAGCTGTGATTTCGACTGGGCCATTGATTTGTGTCTCTGTTTACCGACTTCTCCTGACGTCGATTTTGATCAGCTGATGAACCCCGTAGTGGCTCACGAGTTGGTCTGTTCTGGCGAAAGGGTTATGGCTGTGGCAGCGATGCATGGACTAATGGGTCAGTGGGACATATTCGCAGCGGCGCATGACTTTCTGGCACATAGCGTTCTCGACAACCCACTGAGTTGTCCTCTGATGTTGCTAGAGGAATCGGTGTTGGAGGAGCACGTATGTTCTTTCCCATTGCTTAATTGGATGGCTGAACTGTTTTCGGATGATGACAGTGATTTCATGTTGGAAGCTGTAGCTACCTATTTTGCATATTCATTCAACCCATGAGTGACTTTGAAGACTTTCATTATTAAGGCACGTGACTTTTTAGTAATTCTGAATGGTGCCTTTTTTAATACGAACATTCGACTTTCATATGTTCCGGGCCTATGAACTGGGAGTAGGCCTTAAGTTCGACTTTTTATATTTTTGTGTGGCCGCTGTAGGCATTCATACATATTTTTGATATTAAACTTTTATACACATTTACATACATTTGGCTTGGCTCAATATCATTGAACTCTGCTTTCATGTTTTGCCTCTCATAGAGTATTGGCTTATATTGTTTCTTTTTTAACCGTCCTCGGATCATTCGGGGGGTGTCATATGGTTACTACGTTTCTATATATTGTGTTAAGTTAGCATGAGCTTATTAAATGTTTAAACGCAATATTTTATTTCAGCTTGAGTTTGCACACGGCACCTACTTGTTATTGTAGCTTTCAACCTAGACAAAAGATGTGGTTTATTTGAGAATAATATGTTATTGCTTTAGTATCAGCCGTGCTTGGTACACTTGGTACAACTGTCTGCACACCGAGAACTGCACACTCTAAGAATAACCTAACACAAGGTTGCTGAAGGCCTGACCCTCGTACCACGTTAGACATAACACAAATAATGTTGCTGCCAACATTGGGCTCTACGCGGGTTTAAGATAGAGTTACAGGGAATGAATTAACACACTTGATGCTTCGCATGCAGAGAGCTGGTAGCTGTTGATGTGATCTACTCCTACTGAGAATTAGAGGTATGGGCCCGCCCAGCTAGAACCCAAAAAGAGACCTTCTTAGATATAATATAATATACTGAATAGGGTGCGCGAAATATAGGTGATACAGAATTCTATAGATTTTTGCATCATAACATGCTATCACCTTTTGCTTATTATGGATTAGTGACTATGCTGCTAACTCTGATTTTTATAATATGTATGTTGATATTATACAAGATACTGCGTTTGAGAATGTTGCATTGAAAAAATAAACATTTCAAACTTGCACGTGTGTTCTCTGCCTCCCAGTTTCGGTTTGTAATGATTATATAACGAAAGAGTGTTCATGTGTTCCACGATACCTGAGGTACCCTAAGTTCATGTTCTGGATTGTCTAAGTCATTGGGAAGTAATTACTACCGATGAGACACTGTAGCTAGCTTGGTAAGGGGATTTCTGTAACAAAGGTAAGTTTTGGGTCACCCTGACTCACCAAGGTTCTAGATCTCTGTGCACAGTTCTGTGGGAGAACGGAAACCCTGCTACAGCTTCTAAAATAATATATGCTCTCTACTGACGATGGGCTAAACCCTGAAACACTAGTGTCTAGAGATATCTGCACTGGCAGAACCAACAAGGGTAAAAACTATAGCGACTTGAATGTGCGAATGTACTGCGTTTACCAAGATGCAATGGGGTCCAACAGCGCTGAGATGACAAGCAGGGTGCTCCCGCCCCCACTTCCTGGTACTGTCATGCTGACTGGACAAGTGCACCCACTTGCCAGTCCCTAAACCTTCCCTTTTCCTCATATCAGAAACCCCTATGGTGGGCCCAAGGGCAGCGTGCATTGTAAGTAAAGGTAGGACAAGCCCTGGTGTGTGTGGCATGTCCTAATAGTGAATTACAGCCATTTTCGTTTTTCACTATTGCAAGGCTACCTGTTCTCCTTAGGCCAGAATGGGCTGTTAGAATTGTTACATTTTATAATCCTAACTGACTCAGAGAACATGGTAGAAATTCGAGTCTAGTATGCATGAACTCGGAATAATAAAATACATCTTTTAGTAAAGTTGATTTTATTATTCTGTGTTTGAAAATACCACTTTTAGAAAGTTTTGTATTTTCTTGCCTAACCTTTCAAGCTTGCCTCTGCTAGGTTGTGTATTCCTTTGTCTGGAGTTTGTGAGTGACAGGGCTGGGGGATTCCAGGATACAGGCTGGGGCAGTCCAGTGGTGAATAGAGAGATCTGCATCTAGATGGGAGGGAGGAGTTGCACCTGGGACCTGAATAGGGCTGGCCCTTCCATCTACAATGCTGGCTCCACCTCCTGTGGTGCGTCTGATGTTTCTGCCCTGCACTCTGAAAGAAGAAGGAATCCTGTCAACAAAGTGCTCCAGGGCTGTGCTTGCCTTCCACAATGCTGGCTCCACCTCATGTGGGACCTCTGATGTTTCTTCCCTGCACTGTGAAGGGAAAAAAGGAGTCTAGTAAAAAGAGTGCTCCAGAACTGGTTTGGACTGGGCAAAGGCCCCTCTGCCCTCAGAGGACAAAGGATTTTGTGTTATAAACATTGGGACCCTGATCCCAAGAAATTCGATCACTTTTTGACTACAAGAAGAAACTTTTGCTGAGGAGAGGAACTTGAAGAAACTGCGGAGAGACTATCCCTAAGCTGAAGTGCTGCTTGGGGGATTGGCCTGCAGAGGTTGCCTGACTGCCAAAGAAAGGTCGAAGAACTTTGTGTGCTTTACTTTCAACTTGTGAAGGATCTCCAAGGGCTTGGAACAGTGCTTGCCTCCTGCTGAAATCTCAGGGACAACAGACTTCACCCACCACCTCCCCAAAAGTCTTCCTGAAGTGCCTGCAGCTGGGCTGGACTTTGTGGGGGATTTGTGTGTCGCAAGGCGCTGGAAGCGCGACTCAAGATTGAGAAGCGTGTCACAGAACTGCAGCTGCCACTTCACAACATGAAACGCCCGCATCACAGGAGAATCGACGTCGCACCAGACTCCGACGCATCGCCGGGAGACGTGTCGCAGGAGAGAAGGATCGACGTCGCATCCGACGCCGCCGCATCTCTGAGAAGCGTGTCAGAGGGCCTGTCGCGGCTCATTGGAGAAGAGGATCGACGTCGCCACAGATGCCGCGCATCACCGGGAAGAGTAACGCAGGGCCTGTCGCGGCTCGCATCGTTGTGGAAGCAACTTGCATCGCCAGTAGAGAGGATCGACGTTGCCGCTGATGCGCCCGCATCGCTGGGAAGCTGGTCTAGGGTTGGTCGCTGCTCACATCTTGTAAAGTATCTCGCATTGCTGGAGAAGAGGATCGACATTGCCGCAGATGCCGCCGCATCACCGTGATGCATGTCGCAGCAAGGAGAGAGCGCCGTCTTTATTTCTTTGCACCAGAACTTTGCCGCATTCCCATTGCTGCAACATTACTTGTTGTGGAAGCGCAACGCATCGTAAGGTACATTGACGCAAAGTGTTGCATCTTAAGAACTGAACTTAACTAAGCCAAAACTACCATCTAAAAGTACAGTATTGTGGATTTGTGGCGTTTATTGGTCTTGTGGTAACTCTATATAAAGTATACTTATTTTTTATATAAAACCTGTGTGGTGTCCATTTGTAGTGTGGTCATTGGGTTACTGTATGTGGTCACAAATGCTTTACACACTGCCTCTGAGATAAGCCTGTCTGCTCGTGCCAAGCTACCAAGGGGGTGAGCAGGGGTTATTTTAGGAGTGTAACCCCTTACCCTGACTAGAGGCAAGGGTCCCTATTTGTCACAAGTACCTACCTGTGCCAACTAGAGACCCCCAAATCTAACACATATCAATCTTGGAGAAATCATATTTGACCTCTTAATGATGACCTTGAATACCAGAAATCAAAGTTGTGCAGAAAGAACTTTCTGAATTGTTATACCTGAGAGCCTGAGACAAAAAGCCATTGACTGTCACATGAGGGACATTGTAGAATTATTGCTACTAAACGAGCTCTACGGGGCGAGTGTGGATACCTCGTCTTGATGAAAGAGTTGAAAAGGAATTAAGAAAATGTCATTTGTGCAACTACTTGCCATCCGAAACAACCATGCATCAGTTAAAATGGTCTGATCTTCCAAGACATGCGTGGGATACATTGCATTTGATTCCTTTGAGCCCTTGACAAAGGTCATCATCTACTAATCTTTGTTGATGAATATTCCTGTTTTCCTTGGAAGATCTGTCTTCATCCACACATGACAGAGTAATTGAGAGGCTAGAAAGTATTTTTGCAACCTGGGGTGATCCTTCGATTTTCAATTCTGACAATGGTCTGCCTTTTAATAGTCAAGCATTTAAAGATTTTCTCACTCACCTAAATGTCAAGCATCAGAAAAGCACAACTCTCTGGCCTCCGTATAATAGTGACGTAAGTGATTGTGTGTGGTAAAGAAAATTCTGGCATAGTAAAGGCAGTTAACAGTTACACTCTGAAGAAAAAAGACATGTAATACCGAGCCCAGTGTGTGGTGTGATTATTTATATGTACCCGGGCAGTGGAGGACGCTACAGTGCCCACTTTGAAGTGGGAGAAGCTTCCAGAGGATCCCCTCCCAGTGAGGTGCTTGGAATTTTCTACCTCCTTGCCCTGGCCCCAAGATTTTCTGGGAATGGACTAGTGGCAAACCCCTTTGTGAGATCTCAGACAGGGCCTTTGTGATGTGCAAGTGTGGTAGGTGACAGCCCCTCCCCCTCGTTATCCCAGAGTTGCCCATTCTGCCAACTCCTAGCTTCTATATGTCTCACTGTCTGGGAGCAATCCACAAAGATAAACTGCTAACTACACCTAGTCATTTGACCCATGATACAGGCAGCAGACCCCAAATTGGTGGAACAAGGAAAAGTAATCTTTCTAAAAGAGGCACTTTTAGAATTGTGATTAAAAATCCGACTTCACCATTAAAGAGGGCTTTTAATTGAAATTCTTTGGAAACAAACTTGAACTGTCTACCTGCTTCCAGTGGGAAGATACAGCTTATTAAATGTAATAAGGTAATCACAATGTAATTCTATTGGAGAGGTAGGTCTTGCAGTAGTGAAAAACAAATAATTTAGGAGTTTGGCAATACCAGGAGATGTACAAATTAAATGTTTATGTCCTACTTTTTAAATACACTACACCCTTCACTCTACACTGTTCAGGGCCCTTCTTAGGGGGTGATTTATATATATTAAAAAGGAAGGTTTGGCCTGGCAAAAGGTTTATTTTGCCAGGTCGAAACAGCAGTTTAAAAACTGCACACACAGGCTCCAATGGCAGGCCGGAGACATGTTTAGAAGGGCTACATAGGTGGGTGGCACAATCAGTGCTACAGGCCCACCAGTAGCATTTAATTTACCGGCCCAAGATACATATGATACCACTCAACTAGGGACTTACAAGTAAATTAAATGTGCCAATTGGGTATAGCTAATTCCACTATGTTTTAAGAGGAGGGCACAAGCACTTTAGCACTGGTTAGCAGGGAGTGGCAAAGTGCACAAAATCCTAAGGCCATCAAAAATTAGATCAGCAATAATAGGAGGTGTGAAGGCAAAAAGTTTGGGGGAAGGCCACACCAAGGCTGACAGGTCTAACAAGAGGACATTGAGCAGCGTCAAAAAATAGGACGGGGAAGCGGTGGCCATGTTAGGCACTAATGAACAGGAATTGTTAGTCTAAATGAAAAAAAGGGCTCACAAAAGCCAGCTGCCATATTGGGTGGGGAATATATTGTCAGGCCTCATACTAATGCATTGGTACATCACAATACATAATAAACAAAGGTAAAAATAGCTCTTCAAATTTAAATTTTCAAGCACGCATTATTGACAGGATTATATCAGTAATGCCACAAAAACAAAATTCAAACAATTAATATGATTTATCCCAGCTACAGGTAAAGAATTGTACTATATCGGAAGATCGAAAGACTCAATCATAAGGGGACTTTGTGCACCGAATCAAATGGTACATATGAATTTTTATATGAAGTCAAATAAAACACAATGACATAATGCGTTAACAATACAAGTCCAAGGTTCATGAGGGTAATATCTACATGCAGTTATTGTGTCTCCTAAACATTAAAAAAGTGCTATGGTAGTGTAGTTTTAGGTCCAGTTTTTAGTTAATTTGTGCCTCAACTGTGTGGAATTCTGTATTATACTACCATGCAATCTTTTTATTTTTATAAATCTTTTTATTACACCTGCATCGGTTCCAATAAACAATACAGAGGTATCAGTCAAGTTATACAGTGTAAAGATACACAGGAGGAAAAGTGTCACATCATTGCATCACATAGGAGGGAAACATGTGCGGTGCATATTCCAAGGGACCACTTTTTGGGGCACCCCCTGGCTAGATACACCGGTTTCTCTCTAAACATGCTCCAATCAAGGTCTTTTTCTCAGGCTTCAAATGTGAGTGGGTGATTAGCGCCCCACAGTTGCGCTATGTTTCTTTTAGAAAGCATGAACCCCAGTGTAGCCCGCTGCGTCTGGTGAGTGTTCAGGTCTGTGGGCTCCCATATATTCAGGAGACACCTACGCACTTCGGGACAGAGATGGACATGCAGCACCGCGTTAATTGTGTCATGTACTCTGCTCCAGTAGTAACTGATATGTTTGCATTCCCAGACGATATGCATAAATGTCCCCACATGACTGCAAGGCCGTTTGCATTCACCATTGTTGGACCTCCCCCTATGCATCAAACAGGGCCTGGTGAGAAATGTTCTGTGGAGGATTTTAAGCTGCACTAACCTAAGGCACGCTGGAATGGCTACTATTCCAGTAGAGGACACTGCCTCGTGCCAGTCTTCGTCATCAATTTCACACCCATCTTGCCTCCATTTCTTTTGCAACGTATGGAAGGGATCTTCCATATTATTGACTAGTTTCTTGTATATTAAGGAGATAGTTTTGTCGGGTAGGTGGCCATCTAGAACTCTGTCCTCTAAGGTTGAAGCTTTGGGCAGGGGGGTTCCCTTGGGAAGATGGGACTGAAGTGAGTATGAGATCTGTGCATATCGGAAACATTCAATCAATCAATCAATCAAGAAATTTGTATAGCGCGCTACTCACCCAGAGGGTCTCAAGGCGCTTGGGGGAGAGGGGTCCGCTACTGCTCGATCAGCCAGGTCTTGAGTTGCTTCCTGAAGGAGAGGTGGTCTTGGGTACAACGGAGGTGGATGGGGAGGGAGTTCCAAGTCTTGGCTGCCAGGTAGGAGAAGGATCGTCCTCCTATGGTGGCTCTTCGAATGCGTGGAACCGCGGCGAGGGCGTGGTTGGTCAATCTCAGTTGGCGGGTGGGAATGTAGAAGTCAGGCGGTTGTTGAGGTATCTGGGGCCTAGGTCGTGGAGGGCCTTGTGTGCGTGGGTGAGGAGACGGAACGTGATTCTCTTGCTGACGGGGAGCCAGTGCAGGTCTCCGAGGTGTCCGGCGATGTGGCTGTGCCGGGGGATGTCCAGGATGAGTCGTGCGGAGGCGTTCTGGATGCGTTGGAGTCTTTTCTGCAGTTTGGCTGTGGTTCCAGTGTAGAGGGTGTTTCCGTAGTCCAGTCGGCTGGTGACAAGTGCTTGGTTGACCGTCTTCCTGGTTTTGGTGGGGATCCATGAGAAGATCTTTCGGAGCATGCGTAGGATGTTGAAACACGAAGATGAGACGGCGTTGACTTGTCTGGTCATCGAGAGGGAGGAGTCCAGGATGAAGCCCAGGTTGCGTGCGTGGTCCGTTGGTTTGGGTGCGCTGCCTAGGGCCGGGGGCCACCAGGAGTCTTCCCAGGCAGAGGGTTATGATCCAAGGATGAGGACTTCCGTCTTGTTTGAGTTCAGTTTCAGGCGGCTGTTCTTCATCCACTCGGCTCCGTCTTTCAACACTTCGTTTAGGTTGGTTCTGGCGGTGACTGGGTCGTTGGTGAGGGAGAGGATCAGCTGGGTGTCGTTGGTGTAGGAGATGATGTTGAGGTTGTGTTGGCGTGCGATGGCTGCGAGGGGGCTCATGTAGACATTGAAGAGGGTGGGGCTGAGTGATGATCCTTGTGGTACGCCGCAGATGACTTCGGTGGCCACGGATCTGAAAGGGGGGAGGCGGACTCTCTGGGTTCTTCCGGCAAGGAACGAGATGATCCACTCCAGTGCCTTCTCTTGGACACTGACGTTGCTGAGGCGTTGTACTAGGATGCGGTGGCAGATAGTATTGAATGCTGCGGAGAGGTCCAGGAGGAGGAGGACCGCTGTTTCCCCGTTTTCGAGCAGGGTTCGGATGTTGTCAGTGGCTGCGATGAGGGCGGTCTCGGTGCTGTGGTTGGCTCAGAAGCCGGACTGTGAGTGGTCGAGTGATCCGCTCATCTCAAGGAAGGCGGCAAGCTGACTGTTGACGGTCTTCTCGATGACTTTGGCGGGGAACGGGAGGAGCGAGATGGGGCGGTTGTTCTTGAGGTCGGTGGGGTCTGCCGAAGGTTTCTTCAAGAGGGCGCTGAGTTCGGCATGCTTCCAGCTTTCCGGGAAGGTGGCGGTGTTGAAGGAGCATTGATGATGTCCCGGAGTTGGGGTGCGATGATGGAGTCGGCCTTGTTGAAGACGTGGTGGGGGCATGGGTCGGTTGGCGATCCGGAGTGGATGGTGTTCATCGTGCGGATGGTGCCTTCGGTGCTGACTGGGGTCCAGGCGCAGAGGGTGGTGGTGGGGGGCGTTGGTTCTGTGGTTGAGTGCGTGGTCCGTTCGCCGAAGCTGTTGTGTATGTCTGCGATCTTGCTGTGGAAGAACGAGGCGAGTGCGTCGCAGAGGTCTTGTGAGGGAGTGATGTCGTTGTTTCCGGCGCTGGAGTTGGAGAGCTCTTTGACGGTGCTGAAGAGTTCCTTGCTGTTGTGTGCGTTGTTGTCTATTCAATCCTTGAATGCTGACTTCTTGGTGGTGTGGATCAGCTGGTGGTGTTTGCAGGTGGCGTGCTTGAGGGCGGTCATGTTGTCTGGGGTCGGGTTATTTCGCCAGGCTTTCTCAAGGGTACGGCAGTTCTTCTTGGAGTTCTTGAGGTCGTCGTTGAACCAGGAGGCTTTCTTGCTTCCGGACCTGCTGGGATGGTTTTTCAGGGGTGCGAGGTCGTCAGCGCAGTTGGTGATCCACTGTGTGAGGTTGTTGGCTGCTTGGTTGGGGTCCGTTGATCTGGCAGGAGGGTTCTGGTTCAGTGATGTGGTGAGCTGGTCGGTGGTGATCTTGTTCCAGTTCTTGCGGGGAACCTGTTGCGGGTGGTGGTGAGTCGTGGTCTTTCTGAAGCTGAAGTGGACGCAGCTGTGGTCTGTCCAGTGGAGTCCGGTGGAGTGGCTGAAGGAGATGTGCTTGCTGGAGGAGAAGATTGGGTCGAGCGTGTGCCCGGCGTAGTGGGTGGGGGTGCTCACTAGTTACTTGAGTCCGAGGTTGTCCAGCAGGGTGGTGTTGTTGTTGTTGTTGTTCTCCAGGTGGAAGTTGAGGTCCCCTAGGAGAATGTAGTCAGCGGAGGGAAGGGCGTGTGGCTGATGAAGTCTGCAATGTCTTCGCTGAATTGTGTGCGGGGTCCTGGGGGTCTGTAGATGAGGGTGCCTCTGTGTGGTCTTGGGGTCGGTGTATTTATGGAAGTGAAGGTGTTCGGCGGCTGTGAGGGTGTCGTCGGAGCTGGTCGTGATGCGGATGGTGTTCTTGTGGACGATGGCGATGCCTCCTCCTGTCTGGTTGACGCGGTCCCTTCGGGTGATATTGTATCCGTCCGGGATGGCTATGGCGATGTCGGGCGCCGAGGAGGCTTTCATCCAGTTTTCCGTGAGAAAGGCGAAGTCCGGAGATGTGGTGTTGAGCAGGTTCCATAGTTCCACGGCGTGTCTGTGGACAGAGCGGGTGTTGAGCAGGATGCACTTCAGGTGGTTGTTGTTGGTGCTCGGCTTGGCGGGTGCGGTGCGGGTCCGGGTGCAGGAGAACTTGCAGGATTGGCAGGTGAAGGGTCCGTGGGTGCGCCCTGGGGCGGCCTGGTGGCAGCCGGGGAATTGGCCGGTGTTGAGTGCGCTGAGGGTGGCGGCGTCTTACGTCCGGCGGGTGGGATGGCATCTGCGGGGGCCAGGGGGTCTGGTGCTGGGCGCGGTCCAGGCACGGACGGGCATAGATGGGCTTGCCTTTGGCGCACCATTGGCGCACCCGCTGCGCGTACGCGTGGACTCTGCCATAAATGGAGAGTGGGAGGGCGGAGCGAGGGAGGAGCAGCTGGGAGGCGGGAGCGGGGTGGCCAGTGGGGAGGGGAGAAGAGCGGTGATGCAGGAGAGAATGGGGTGGGGCCACGGGGGAGCAGCGGCAGGGAGCGGGGTGGAGGGGCACAACAGTGGGTAGCGAACACAACAAAAATACAATGGCAGATACAAAGACTGTCAAAAAACAAAATTATGGGCACAACATTCAAAACAGGCAGAAACGAGATACTATACGGTCAGGCAAGCTCAGGGGCACAACAGAGGCACAACGGGCAGCGGCGGCGGCAGCAAGCGGAGACCGGGCACACCAGGGATGGGCCACGCGGCGGGTGGAGCGACCGGCTCCGATCAGGTCAGGTCAGGTCACAGCTCCCCGCCTCGCGTACCCAGCCCTATGTTTCCAGTGGGAGGGAGGAGCAGCTGGGAGGCTTGAGTGGGGTGGCGAGTGGGGAGGGGAGAAGGCGGTGATGCAGGAGGGAACGGGGGTGGTGCCTTCCAGCTTGTATTCTGTTTGTATTGTGAGGAAGGATATAACCCCACTCTCTCCCCAAATGTCTTTGATCTGTGAAATGCCAATAAGGTCCCATTTATTGAACCCTTTCGATTTCCATAGGTTACTCAGTTTCTCAGAATCCCAAAGTGGGGTGGCCAAAGTTAGTTTCTGTCCCCAGCCAAGAGAATTGTTGGCATCGTGCCAGATGCGAACAGCATGGTTGGTGGGGCCCGTCAAGGTGTTCCTTTTGGGTCATGATTATTGCGCCCTATTATAGTTGCCTCCGGGGAGAAGCCACCTATCCATAGTGTAGCCTGGGTCGTCAATACGGCCGTATGTTCCATGGTTGATGGCAGCTAGATGTGCAGCCCAGTAGTATATTTTGATGTCCGGAAGGCTGATAACCCCGTCGTACCAATTTAATGTCAACATTTTAAGGGCAATACGAGGTTTGCCGTCCCATAACAAGTCTCTATGGAGACCTTCAACTTCTTTAAAATAATGTGTTGGTACGGGGTCCAGTGTGTTCTGTAATGCATCTAGGAACCTAGGCAGGGACATCATCTTGAACTGGGCAGCTCTGCCCAGGAGTGAGAGGGGAAGTGATTTCCTGCGGGCAATATCTTTTTTAAGCTGACGCAAGGGCGGAAGAAGATTTTGGGCGTAACAGATTGTGTGATCGAGAGAGATAAAAATTCCCAAATATTTAAAGCCAGTAGTGTTAAGCTGTATTGGGCAGCCTCCCGGAGGGACAGGTGGATCTCCCAGAAGAGCGAATAACGGGGACTTACTCCAGTTAACTGCAAAACCAGAGAATCTACCGAACACAGATAGGATATCCAATACAACTATGAGGGATTTTTTGGGGCAAGCCAAATAGAGCAATATGTCATCTCCATAAAGTGAGACGCAGTCTTCCACATTAGGGTACCACCTCAGTCCTCATATCATAGAATCCCACCGGATCCAGGCTGCCAGTGGTTCCAAAGCAAGGGCGAAGAGAAGAGGCGAAAGTGGGCACCCCTGACGGGTACCCCGACTTAGTAGAAATGTAGTCGATAATTTATTATTGACTACTACTCGGGACATAGGTTCCTGGAACAGGAGTGGTACCCATTGGATATATTGCGGGCCAAAACCCATCTTGGCTAAGACCACCCAGAGGTAGGGCCATTCAATAGTGTCAAATGCCATGCTTGCATCCAAAGGCACGATCACAGCTGGCTCATGGATAGTATATGCTCTGTCCAAAATCCCGTGGATTCTGCGCAGGTTTAAAGCCGTATTTCTGTGGGGCATAAAGCCGTAGTAGTCGGGTTGTACTAAGGTACTAATTTTTTTAACTAGGCGATTGGCCAGAAGCTTGGCCAGGATTTTAGGCTGGGCGTTTAAAAGAGAAATCGGCCTCTATGAGGCACAGTCAGTCTTATGTTTTTCTTCTTTATGGATGGTGACTATGGTGGCTATCCTTTGTTCACTGGATAGTAGTCCGATTTGTCTGGATTCCTCGAACATGGCTTTTAGATATGGTGCGAGTTTGTCTGGTCGCAATTAGTATAGCTCGACAGGGATACCATTGGGATTGAAGGCTTTCCCGGAATGTAAGGAACGGATCCCTTGGGCTATCTCTTCTGTCGTTAAGTCACCGTCCATGAACTCTCGGTCTTCTAATGAGAGGCTGGGGAGTCTAATGTCTTGCAGTAAATCCTGGAAGTCCTCTTCGGTGTGCCTGGTGACTGTCTTATAGACAGTCTGGAAGTGACTGGCGAATCTGAAAACTATTTCTTGTGGGTCAGAGAGAGTGACGTCTCCGTCAACTTTGAGTTCTGGGACCAGTCTGCTTGCCCATTCCATCCTGTCCAGCCATGCTATGAGTTTTCCTGCTTTGTTTCCCAGGTCATAGATCCTACCCTGTTGCTCCCTGCCCAGTGACTTGGCCCTGTCAGGAACTAGAGCTTTGAAGTCATGCTGCTTCAGTCTCAGTAAGTGAAGCTTCTCCAGCGTCACTCTGGATTCCAAGTCCCTCTCTAGTCTATAGACTTCAGCCTCGAAGACCAGGACCTCTTTTTGTTTATCTTTCTTTTTCCCAGAGATCAGCGATAGTGCCTGACCTCGAATTACAGTCTTAAATGCTTCCCATAGAGACTGGTTTTACGGACTGTCGGATCCCGTAGGTAACAAGGGTTAATTGGTGCTATTCTTCCCAACTTAACCTGATTGAGGACTAAATGGACCCATACCGGTGAGTGGATAGAGATGGCCCTAGCTAAGTGCTTGATTTTGTGGATGTAAGTGGCTTCTTCCGCGAACATTAAGCAATAGTTCAGGCGGGATAGGCTATGGTTTGCTCCAGAGTGAAAGGTGAGTTGTGTCTGATCTGGATGATATGTTCTCCACCTATCCACCAGTCCCATGGTTTCAAGGAAGTCAGGCAGCCATCAAGAAGAGGGTCCCACATCCCTTGGAGGGTATCTGTCTAGGGTGCCCGACACCACTGCATTGAAGTCGCCCCATAGGTCTAAGAGGCCATCCGGAATAGTGAGTAGGACCGAGCCCAAGTCTGCAAAGGTGGTTCTCTGCAGACCTGGAGGGAAAAATATAGACATGAAGGTGGTGGGGTGGCCCTCCTATGTGCCCGAAACCCTGGCGTACCTACCCCGGTTGTCCGTCCATGTAGAATCTATGGCAAGGGGGAACGAGTTTTTCACCATAATGCTTACACCTCGTGAACCAAAGGTAAATCCTGCATGTGCGACCATTTTATACCCCCCTCTGTTCAGTGCCTTACATGAGTTTCCGACCAAGTGTGTCTCCTGGAGCATGACAATATCCGGGGCATGCCGCTTGATATGTTGAGAACTACACTGCGTTTGATTTTGTCCACAAGCCCGTTAACATTCCAACTCAATACTTAAACATCCTTGTCCCCCAGTGTACCCATTATATGCTTTGTGAGTAGCACAGTCCTCTGTGATGTATTCAAACTCAAGCACCAATGCTAAGAACATAACAATAAAACAATACAAGTCTCCCACCTAACAACCCCCCTCCTTGCTACCCTGCACTCTGAGCGGGAAACTACCTATAAAATCTGCAGGGTGCCTGTCGCCCAATAGAAGCACTAAATGCAGAAAAAAGTAAGGATGTGGCAATCCATGTCCATTGCCCCCCTCCCCCCCTGAAAAAGGATAAAAATTATAGAATCTCAAAGGTGAGGCTCATATGACGGTTCTAATTCTCCGCCCTCAGGAGTGAAAAGCCCCCCTGATGTTCGGCCGCCATGCAGCCCGATACCTGTCCCAGTCTGCAGATCAAAGCGGTCCCGGCTGTGGAGTCAGCACATCCACATCTGTTTCGTCAGTCTGAAGCCAGGGAAGCAGCAGCATCTCCAGCAGTGTGCTCATGTGTCGCCTGTTTCGTCTGGTATTCAATAATGTATGAAACAAGGACCCCCTGAGCAACGAACTATCTGTACTCCTAGGTCAGGGATAAATCATATGTGTAAACAACAACCTAGGCAGACATAATGCTTGTCAAACGAATATTCCATGGGCAAGGGACCATTCTCAAAAATTGAGGTTAAGACAAATATAAAATTATTCTGAGGGGCTGTTAGAATCAGCTTTCGGGGGGATCTTCATACAAAGTTGCATGTTTAACGCATTTGGATTTTCATATACAAATCTAATATTGCAGATATATATTAATATGAGGAAAAGTACTGTAGCTAACAGTCTATAGATAGACCATTGTCGCACTGGGGTCCAAAACAAAGGCAGGCACAGTTAATGGAAAGTATCTGCAGCTAAGATTAGAAGAATAAAAAGGTGACATCGGAAAAATGACATCCCACAATAGCATTCTCCCAAGGAATTTCGCTATTTAAACCATTCCTAAAAGTGTCCAGAGTAAAAATCCAAAAGTCTTTGCGTTTTTTTCTAATTTTCTTTTGGATTTTACTCTATATTTGTGGATATATATCAATAATTACATTCAGATGATTATGAAGTATGGCTTGTCTGAATACGGACTCCTCTGTTGAGCCCTTCTTCCTTATGATAAGTATAAAACGCGAGTAACTTTGTAATCGCCAAATATTAGATATGAATAGATATATATCTACGTATCTTCACAGTAAAATTACTTTATCCGAGTGAATTTTATTTTCTTGGTATACTCTGACTTCATTGTGAGATACTATGTATTTGCGTATTTATCTCAACATATCTATCAGAACATAAATATTTGTAATCCGTTCTAATACAGACCTTTCGAGCCTTAAGGGTCGTTACTATAGAGCATGCAAAACTTGGAAATTGACAGACACGAGACTAGGTGACGTTATTGAACAAGTCCTAACTCTATCTTGATGCTCTGCTCTCTATTGTGAGAATGCAGAGCTATACGTGTCCACAATCGGTAAGTCTTATTTCTATCTCGATGCCCTGCTCTCTATTGTGAGAATGCAGAGCTACACGTGTCTAAAATCGGGAGCCGTGATACGTTACTGATATATATTTAAAGCTTGACGTAACCTGACGCAAGTTGATACTAATTCGTTATCCTGTTCAACAAGATGCGAGATCGCCGCTCCGCTTGCCAAGTAACCGCGCTAATGTGATCTATATCCTTATCTTAGGTATGTTTAATCTAAAACCGACCTAAAAATAATTCTTGTTTAGAATTACTACGCTGATTCGCTTTCATCTTGATTGCGCAAAGGTATGTCTATAAATAATTTGTCGTTGAGTTAATAGACAGGCTTATTTAATGAGCCGCTTTTTAGATTTAACTCTGTTCGACAACAAAGCGAAGTTGAAGTATTACGCTGTTTTGGTGCCACCTGATTGCGCGACTGTATCTTTGCAAATAACCCGATAGTGAGAAAATAGATAGTGTTAATTAACGAGACGCTTTTCTGAATCTATCCCGTTTTATAATGGAGGGAAGTAGATAACCGTGGGTCCGTTTTCTATTTCTATGACAGCACAGTGAGACTCCGGCTTAAGAAACAGCGCAGCGGCAACATTTTTCTGCTCTTCTAATCAGGTAAAGGACATTAAATAGAAATCACACAAATCACTAATGTGCTGCTCCTGATATTGGAACGCTTTTGATAATCATTAGATCACTTGACGTTTGTCACTTTCGAACTTAGTGACACGTTTGTGTTACTTCCTTTTCCAGACTGCTATATCGACTTATGACTTTATCAAAGCAGCATTCCATTTAAAATAAATTTGATACAGTCATCAGAATGATTTATCGCCTGTATCCCTATTGAAAGGAACATCAATTTCCTTTAGGTATGTAATATGACCTCCTAAATCTCAGTCGAATGAAAATCCGATAATATTTTGAGACGTTTTTTTTTTAACTTGGAGACATTATTGTTAATAGATTTTGGCTTTCGGAGACAACGACCATCATCATCCTGTCTTAGACGATCTCATCTATAATAAAGAAATTGGTAAATACATCTCTAAATTTGAAGATTGATATCGATTGCGATTTTTCACTATTCTTTACTATCTGCAATCAGGGTCGCTCAATTTTAGTTGATGGCGCCATAGATTTTTAGATGCCCTCCAATCATGTGAGAAAACGAAAGGAGTCGGGCCCTTAAGGATAGGTGGGTAGGCTGGACCCTATATGAATGAGCAAACACACGAAAAGTGCCTAGTTAGCTCCACATTTAAGGAATGTCGAAAACGCTAACTGTCAAGTTCGACAAGGTACTTTTATTTATACTAATTAATTCGTAATTCATCAAAGTTTATCAAAGACAATAATTAAAGGCATACAAAAACAAATATCTATATCACATATTTACACCGAAATTGTTACAATTGTATCAACGTAAAATGTGTTCTGAACTTGTCACATAAACAGTCAAAAAACAAATCAAGAGCAAATATAATACAAACAGAAAACAATTTATGCATGTGCAAAAAAAGGGGACAGTGATTCTGTATAAATGTAATAAATAAATAAAGCATCAAGGAAGAATGAGAAAAGTAAGAAAAAGGAGGAGACAAGACAATTTATGGCTGTTGTTGTCACCAGCAAATGCTGGTATGGAGGATTAAATCGCGGTTACTCCTTTTTAACAAGGCTTGTTTTCTGTTTGTATTATATTTGCTCTTGATTTGTTTTTTGACTGTTTATGTGAAAAGTTCAGAACACATTTTGTGTTGATACAATTGTAACAATTTCGGTGTAAATATGTGGTATAGATATTTGTTTTTGTATACCTTTAATTATTGTCTTTGATAAACTTTGATGAATTACGAATTAATTGGTATAAATAAAAGTACCTTGTCGAACTTGACAGTTAGCGTTTTCGACATTCCTTAAATGTGGACGTAAATGTAGGTGGCTAGGCACTTTTCGTGTGTTTGCTCCTCCAATCATCTGGGCAAATGATTTAAGAGAGATATATAAATAGGCAGAACAACTATGCTCGATATATTTGTGTCTGTAGAATATCCTAAAAATGTATAGTGTATTAATTTTCTTGCCAACAGAACAGTAAAGAAATCAGGAGTTCACACCGCAAATGTTAATCACCGACATTCTCTTTTTATCCCGATTGGAAGTAATATGATCTGGCAACCTTTATTTTAAAAAGATTAAAGTAAGTAACTTGGAGATAGATTAATGATACATCGTTTATCCAGTCAGTCACTTAATTCCATCTATGATTAGTCCTTAAAATGTAATCTGAATATCTTCTATAAGATCTGTATATGCACTTTTTGAAAAGAGTCTCCCATTACCATATACTATTGATATATGTGTATGGAACTCCTAACATTATGATTATAATTCATTTTTGATCTCCATTTTATCCTTAGACTAAACTGACTTTAGATAAATGAGCACAGAAATTTATTATGAATGCTTGCATTTATTAATGCTATGGACTTGTCTGAAGATGGGCCTTGTACCAACTTTATGTTATGTTGATGTTTAATAATTGCCTGATGTTTTTTAACAAATGCTAGCTAAACACTACGGAATTTGTTATTTGGAATGTAATAATCTGTTTTTCTTTGATTAACACACTATGCTACGCATATATGTGATTTTAATACATGATGTTTATCATTATTTAGGTTACTGTGTGGCTTGTCCTGAAGAAGGCGCTGGTCTCCGAAACGCGCGTCGAGATTAATTACTTTTGTGCCACGTATATTTGTTGTGTATATCATGTAATTTATTTTTAATTGTTTTTTGTGCATAGTGACTGTCTTATGTGTTGTTAATCCATTATAGTTCTTTTGGACTATTTTTATTAACTCTTCGCTTTTCTGAAATATTTTTTAACTGTTTTTTATGAATTATTTATGTGTTGCCAATAAAAATTGTCTTAACCTCAATTTTTGAGAATGGTCCCTTGCCCATGGAATATTCGTTTGACAAGCATTATGTCTGCCTAGGTTGTTGTTTACACATTTCGTCTGGTTTTCAAGCCAGTCAGCTGCCTCCTCCGGTCGTTCGAAGAACCAGGGCCTCCCCTCGGCCTCCACCCGGAGACACTCTGGGAATAGCATTGAATATTTCAGTCCCTTTTCCCGGAGCCGCTGTTTCACCGTGATGAAGGACCGCCTCTGCTTCTGCACTCATTGTGTGAGGTCTGGGAAAAAGGAGATGTCTGCATTCATGTAGCGGAGGGTGGCTCCCATTCTGGCATTTTGAAGGATTACATCCCTGTCCCAGAAATGTAGTACCCTGGCTAGCATCGGGCACGGGGGGCCCCCGGCTTGGGGCGACACCCGGGGACTCTATGTGACATGTCGATAACAAATAATTTGCTGAGGCCTTCCGGTTGAAGATGTTTTAAGGCGAGGTCTTCCACAAAAAGATCTGGGGCCTGACACTCGGCCTTTTCCGGCATGCCCAAAATTCGCAGGTTGTTGCGACTTAGGCGCCTCTCATAATCATCTACTTGAGTTCTGTGGCCTTACGAAATAAGTGTGATTCTTGGAACTCTCACCCTGAACCTCGGTGACGTCACCCACGAGGCTGGAAGTAGTGAGCTCCACCTGCCTGACTTTCTCGTTAAGTTTTGTGAGGTCGGCTCGGATCAAGTTAACTTCAATGGCGATGGTGTCCATTTTATTTTCCAGAGAAGTCTGACCACTGGTAATCGCCTTTATGACATCTTTCAATGACAATTCTTCCCTGCTTGCTGGGGTGTCTTCCCCAGATTGGCGGCCCTGGAGCATGTCCTTGGGGATGGCGTAATGATCAAGTCTGTTTGTTTGCATCGACTTTGACCCCGTCACACCTGCTGTTTTCCTCTTCATTTTTTACCTGATATTGCAGGCTTCAGCTCCCTGTGCCAACTGTGTTTCGAGGCGATGCGAGGGTGAGAACCAGGCCTCCTCTGTCCGCCAGCAGGTGTCACACGTACCTCAAGTGTTCAGTCATCAGCACCGCCGATGGTCAGGAGGTGGGAGCAATTGTCCCCAGACACTGCCACAGCTTACCTAAAGCCACCAGTGATGCCAGCAATTTTCTTAGCACGATGGCCGGCAATCTCCATTGCCTGGATGGCTCCCAGTCTCACAGGCATGAGAGGGGACCTCGACGCCGTTCAAGGCCGTCGCCGTGACCCACCAGCGGGCAGGAGGAAAGGCTTAACTGTTCAGGGAGCTCCTGGGGGCGACCCCCGTCACTCCCCGCTGGAGTGACAGGGGCCTCCTGGGGGCTCCTGGTCCCTGTATGTAGTTTTGCATTTCTTTGCAATAACTAGGAGCATCATACAGTTGTACCGTGGAGCTAATTTGCTGCACCTGCATAAAAGATTGACAGCCATCTTGAACTTTCTACATTTCTAAATAATCTTTCTCACTGTGCACTGATCGACTTCATATTTTTTGTCAGTAGCTTTGTGAATCTTCCCAGACTGATAAGCAACAATCGTTCTTTCTCTGATTCCATCACAGATATCTTTTGGGCCAGGCATGAGGTGTTACCATAAACCTGAATCCCCAAGTCCAAGTGGACAAATTTCTTATTTTATATACAGGTGTTAACACACCATGGTGATCAACTAATTCTGTGCACTCATAGTAGAACCTGACTCTAATTAGCCTTATAACTGATATGCAAGCTGTAAGGCTGAACATGTTATTTCACATAAGGCTTCTGAATGTAGGCTGCTTTTTAAATAAATGATGAGAAAGGTAAGTGTTGGTGTGAGGAAAGCACTTTATTATGTGGTTGTGCAACCCCTCATGTAATTAACTCACAAATCTGTCTTATATCCAGCCAAGCTTGCTTGCAAAATTTTACCTCAACCCTTGGTAGCTGTGGTTTCAAACAGTCAGGCTTTGTCAAAGAAACAAATGCTAAGCATTTAGGAGTACCAAATCTGCTGAATAAAAAAGAAACACAACACGAAGTAAATCTGACACCAATTTTAAAAATAGCTCTTGTTTTGATGAATCTTTAGATACCAAAGTGAACAAAATGCACCAGAGGTTTCTGGAGATATAAATTATTCAGCAATTAATAAATCACTACTTTTTATTCAAATCCATTACTTGGAAAACTGTTGGAAAGATGTAAATGACTACTCCAGCTCACTTTGGCTGACCAACTCTGGCAGGGAGCAAGTTACAAGGACCAATGAGGCCTTGCAGGACACGTACCTTGAAGTCAAAATAGTCCCCAGTCCAGTTCCATGTTCTATGGGCAAACCGCAATAGACATCAATGGAGTGGTCCTGATGCAAGGGATACAGGATGCTGAAGGATGCTGATGCAGTGATTGGGGTCTTCCTGGAGCCACCCCTCAGCCCACAAACATGTTGGGCTGACTTTGGCCACAGAGGTCGATGCCCCTCAACATCCGGTTGAAGTCCAGCCAAAAACCAGATGCCCCTTGACTAGTAATTTTTGGTCACAGCAATACCACAGGAAACTGGTTTGGCAACTTTTCTCTGTCTCTGATGCCAACCTGTCTACCAGAACAAAAGAACAGCTCCTTTTGTGTGTGTACACCATTTGCCCTTCAAAGGTGACTTCTGCTTTGAAGCTTGCTTTTTGGGCTCACACCCCATTTGGTCTTCCTGCCAGAAAGAGATATCACCTCTTCCAGTGGCAGGCCCTATGTGGTCCTTTCTGAGAGTCGGTCACACCTCCCCCCAGTAGAGTAGTAGTTTCTCCTGTGGCAGCAACAGTAAACAGTCACTGGAATATTTGGGCAACAGAATGGCAATGTTCTAAATTTTCCAATTACTTAAACATTACATTAAATTAGACTTAGGCATCAAGTTGAGCTTAATGTAACTATTGTTTTGATACCTTGAGGTACCAACTTTAGTAGTCCTATTTATAAGTTAGCACATCTGAGTTGTCATTGTGTAAGTCTGTACTCACCAATGGAGCTCCTAGCCTTTCTACATCAAAATGACAATTTGGGTATTTTATCTATCAATCATTCAATCAAGTGGTATTTATAAAGCACAACTTGTCATTCTTGGGGGTATCCAGGCACTGAGGACCCTGCTACGATGGAGAATCAGTTGAATAACCAGGTCTTGAGTCATTCCTTGAATTCAGGCAGAGGATGATGTGCGTAGGTGAAGGGGGAGTTCGATTCAGGATTTTGTGGTGAAATATTAGAAGGAGCGTCCTCCACAGTTGCTACGACAGATGCGGGGGGTGTGAGCAAGGGAGAGGGTGGCCAGAGTACAGGTGTCTGGATGGTTGATGGAAATTCAAGCAGTGGTTGATGTATGCAGGTCCCTGGTTGTGAAGGACCTTGTAGGCGTGGGTCAACATCTTGAATTGACACGTCTACCACATGGGGAGCCAGTGGAGTTTCTTGGGGTGAGGGGAGATGTGGGTTCACTTGGGGAGGTTGAGGATGTGTCTCGCTGTTGCCTTCTGCAATGTCCCATAGTCTTTTTAGGAGGTGAGAGTTAATTCCTACATAGAGGAAATTACTGTAGTCCAGCCGGCTGTGATGAGGGCTTGAGTGACAGTTCATCTGGTGTCCACAGGAAGCTATTTGAAGATCTTATGCAGTGGAGGGTGAAGAAGCATGCAGAGGTGACTGCATTGATCTGGGTTCTGATGATGAATTTGCTGTCAAGGATGAGTCCGAGATCATGGGTATGGTCTGTCAGTGTGGGTGCGGGTGGCAGTTCTTAAGGCCACCAGGAGTTGCTGGACACGTAAAATAACACGTTCTACTTTTTAATTTGCAGCACCCTGCCTTAGGGCTTGTTAGGCCTTCCTTGGGGGCGACATCTATATTAAAAGGAAGGTTTGGGCTTTGCCATTACTTTAAATACAAAGTCGAGTTCAAAGTTTAAACCTGCTTCTACCAGTCTGCTGTTGCAGGTTGGGAGACATGCTTTACTTTGTCGCACTCGTGATGGCACAATAAATCTTGCAGTCTATGAGGGACACTTTAGCTTATGGGCACTGGTTACCCCTGGTACCATACACTAGCAAACATATAAGTAATTTACCCTTTCACAATTATGGGTGAGCCAATACATGTTTAAGGGTCGAGCACGTGCACTGTGGCCTGGCCAGCAGGACCCAGTGAGTCAAAGAGTTGTTACAACAGTACCTAATAATCCAAAAGTAGGCCAAATAGTGGGTGTTAACCTGCAAAAAGCCATTTCCTTATATTGGGTTCTTTATTTGCTAAATGAGGTTAGATGTATCTATGGGTCGACTTGGCGAGGACTAGATAAATGTCATACATGTCTTAATATGTATGACCACAGACTCTTTTTCGCATCACAGGATAACACAGAGATGCCAGATTATGTAATGTTATGGTGACTAGTTAAATCCATTCTGTTTTTTTCTCATTTTGATGTCTGATTGTATTTTTCAAACCAAAATGCAGAATAACAAATACCAGAATGCGTAGCACAGTATGAAATAAACAAGATTTTATGAACTACTTCCACACGATTACTCCATTTATGTATGTGCTGATTCTGCATATTAAGGTATGCTTTGTACTTCAGGAACAGCATCGTTTCTACTTATTTCATTGTAATTTCAGTTTTAAAGACAGTCTATCTATTCATCTCATTATTCATTGGCAAATGAACATTTAATTTAAGTCATTGATCCTTTTCAATTAAAACACTGTACTTTTAACAAAATTAGTTAATAAGCAACATCTGCCTCATGTAACTAGAGTCTTTAAATGTTTTGAAAAAAATATGCTTTGGTGTTTGGTGGAAAATGTTCCCCATCTCTTTATTAAGGATCTGCAAAATCATAACAAATATGCAAGATTTTTGCACTTTGACTCTCAAAGCAACATTTATACCATATATTAGATTAAGCTATGAAAACCTTTCATATACACATGCAAGCATTACGTTGATTTTAAGATCTGATGAGAGACAGCATTACATAGGCATATATGATATAGTGCCATACATAGGAGAGACAATGTAAATGAATGTCCTGAAAAAGGTGGTTTAGAAAATAGAACCCACCGAAACGCATTGACCCCCCCTTTTCTCTGCACTGTTAACTCCGAGGAACATTTGAGTCTAATCACATCAATATTGATAGACTGCAACAAAATTGATTCTATCGAAGTAACCTAGTTACGATGATTTGTATTGTTTCATTTGTTTTTGTCTCCTGTCCACATCGATATAAGTCTTTTGTTTAATCAAATATAGGTATTTGTTGATGTATATTTTATAACTGTCCATTTTTTTTATATTAAGATTTTTAAATTATGGTTTTAATAAATGAATTCTTATGATAACATGAAAAAGTTTTGTTTTGTGCATTTATGATTGATTTATGGGTCCTTAAACCTAAGTGGTTTCAACACATTTGAATCGTTTATGGGTGGTGTTTGGTTGAATATAGTGAAGTTTTGACCGACTGTGATTTATTCTGAAAGAGAGAAACTCTTAGACTTACATTAATTGAGAGACAGCAATAGCCATTGATAGAGCGAGTTTCAGAAATGATTTTATTCTGGCTCGTGAAATTAATCTCCCATAACATGATTAATTATATTAATAGGTTTTTGCATGTTTTGTGTAATTAAATCAATCCAGAGTAAAATTTCACACACCATTACACGGGACTAACATTGTGTGCTTTATGTTGCATTTGCAAGTATGTTTTATAATACATAACTAACGTTGTTTTGTTTGTCTTATTGTCTTTGTCAACATTAATGTGGCTGATTAATTATTGGCATGTGCTTATTTTATATGTGCTTTCGTCTATGTTGTGTCTGTTTATCTTTTTCAGATATATGAAGAATCCTGCTGGACATTATGAAGAATGGTAGATTTTTATTAAATGCTGCTTTTCTATGTGCTTTTGCTAGGTGACATATACTAATGGGTTAACATTAGCAATGGAGGGTGGGTAACAGAATGACTTTCATAACTTGAAATTAATTATTCTTTTGTGTTTGTTTAAATACTAGCCCGAGTGAAAGGCTTGAGGCCTGTGGTTTATGGAGAATGTTGGTTAGCCTGACTGAGATGAGCCAAGCACAGCCATGATGGAAAGTTCTTCCATAAAGACATTTCTTTGAATAAACTGAACTCTAAACAAAAACTATTGTGCGGAATGTGCTCTGAAAAGTTATTTTTCCAAGGCTAAGGAAGTGACAAGTGATGGATCGGCCGAGCTATGGAGGAAACTGTGAACTGTTTTAAATAACATGTTTCGAACTTCGGAAGCCGGTGTCGCTTCACGTGAAAGGACAATGGCAATGACGTTCTCGTGTGTAGAAAAAGTGGCCTCAAGATGACTGACGACTAGCAACCAATCAGGTTGCTGAAAAACATTAAATAATAACATTTTAGTTAGATTAGTGAGTTAGAAAGGTATAAAGACGAAGCCCTTTGAGAGGAGCGGGGCTGACTGTTCCTGAGGGCGAAGTGCTGTCCGATTTCTTGGGACACGTAAGATTGTTTAATGCATTTAAATGTCTTTTTCCTAACAGATCAGAAAGCTTAATTTAGGGTATTAGGGTTTGTTTGCTTTAATTCATGATTTTGAGCAATTTTGAAATGCCAGACTTTTGTGCCATTAAAAAGATACTGATTTAATAAAAATGTTTGCATATATTAAAAAGCTAATAAAGTGATTGGAAATAAAAAGCTTTAACTTTTAAAATAAAAGACTTAAAACGTCGAGCTGGTCTTGATTAATTTAGTCGTTACCATCAGTAGATTCATTGGCCAAAAAGTGGCTTAATTAATTGTTTTCATTATTTACTAATGGTCAGAATGTTATACTGCAGCTGTATATAATGTACATATAAAGATTAGATAGCTTAATTAATTAGGCCACATGATTCAGTTGCTCAATTTTTCTGTCTCAGTCACATGGGCCTTTGGTGATGTTATAGAATGGTGAGTATTAGGTAATGAATAGTGTAGTTGAGACAGAATTTCTAAAGGGGCGCTGGATCAATTCTTCTGGTAGCAGAGTTCGGTTGCTATGGTAACTGACATGGTACATGTTAATTACATAGGATACATGTCTAAAACATGTTGTTAAGTTTGTTCACTTAATTCCTGGTTATTGCCGGCAAAAGAGTAGTGTGACAGGGGAAGTTACACAGTGCATTTGATCTGTTTCAAAATTGTGGTATAGAATATATCACAGGTGTTGCGGACGTACAACACAAGTGTAGGGATTTTAGATGTGACTGGTTAAATGTATAGGGAGGATTGTCTATGAAATTGTAGCATTAAGTATAGGGACCTGGTGAGCCCGTTTTAAAACTAACTGTGAAAAGAGTAATAGAACTATTCGAGCTTGAGCGAAGGGTAAGGAGGCGTCGTCTATTCTTACTAGCGTCTGTGGATTTCTATGGTTGGTTAAAGTCCTACCAAGATTTTGTGTGTGCGTGATCAGGGTTTTCTGTTTTGAATGTGTGAGTTTGTGAAAATAGCGTCGTCTATTTAATGTAAGAGGAATTCTGAATGACTGTTAAAAACTATCCTTTTCAGAGAAACAGACAAATGGTTTGTTTATTTGTAGGTACTAACTGAAGTTTATTGAAAAGAATCGTTTAAAATGGCGCTGTGAAAAGTTTTTGTGAAGGAGGGGTGAGTTTACGGAGTAACACACAGCGAAGCTGCAGTGGCAGTGTACGTCATTCGGTTCGCGCTGTGATTGGCTAACATACGTCACAGCAAGCGCACTGATTGGTTCATGTGACAGTGACGAGCTGATAGCTGATTGGTCTGTTCTGAATACAGTATTTCTATTGGTTGAGCAAGGTGGTGACGTAGCTTAACCTGATTGGCTTGTTGGTGTCTTTCGCGCACGGATTGGCTAGAGTAGTGAGCATCAAGAAAACATTACGAATCTTTTAAGAATAAGCAAATTTGTTTAAAAACATGAGTTATTGGTACGATAGAGAGAAAACGAAGCCTTCATGGTTTCAGAAAATGAGAAATTTATTTACGCTGGACAAGAAAATTGAAACGCGTGGTGGAAAATTACCTCATAAGTATAAAACACCCGCAGCCTATATGGAAGGCGAATATGGTTATCATACTGTAATTTGGTTTGAAAATTGGATGCATTATACAAAAAATGACGGCGTATTAGCCTGGCCGGAAGATGGGTCATTTAATATGAAAGTTTTGAGAAACCTGAGAGAAAAAATGATGGCTCTTATGCCGAAGCCTAGACCTACACAATTTGAAGCTTTAGTTGAATGGGAAGTTGAGATGATGGAACTAGAACGTGAAAGCAAATGCTCAACACCTAGAAACTCAAAATATATTGTAAATAGAGAAACACATGAGGACAAAGTGAGGCGCTGCAGAAAAGCAGATATGTATGATGGTCTGTACCCAGTGAGAATAATGATTACTGAAGAACCAGGTCAAAAGAAAATACAAAAGAAAAGTAGACTTGATGAGGAATTAGATGATGCAGTTTTAGAAGATATTTATTCTACTAAACGCAAACCACCACCTTATCAGGCAGATTCACAGTCCACCCCGAGAGGAGTTTCTACAGGAAATTCTCCAAGTGCACCTGCTAGGGAAGCTGATGAAGGTTCACCCAGATTTTTAAAATTACCTGAAAGAGTAGGGTCAATAAATAGTTCTAGTACACCTAGAGAAAACAGAATTCCTGAACAGAGAAATGATTTTTTGAGAAACCCAGAAAGACTTGCTGATATGCCAGAAATTTCAAATTCTAATAGAGCAAAAGAAGATTTAATTCAGCAATTAACAAAAGGCATGGAAGCAGTGACAGTACCAGTAACGATTGGTCCTGTTGTACCAATTTTTGATCAGGGAGAAAATAGACACTCAGCTTTGACGGTTCCATTAAATGCAGACATTCAAAAGGTGGCTGAAAAGTTTTATTCAGAACTTTCAGAAATTCATAGGGAAAAGTCTATGATGCCAAGTTTAACTTTTAATCAAAGCTTGACAGGTTGTCAGACACCATCTGTTGCAGAATCTGATTCAGCTTCTTCAGAAAGAAGCCTAAATAAAATAGATTTAACGCAAAGTGCATTATCACCAGAAGCTCCTGAATTTAAAAAGCTTGATGTTGCAAAATTAAAAGCTGATTTGGAAGAATTAATTATTGGCTCAATTGGTACTGACAATTTGAGATTGTATCAGGATGATGAACTTCTTTTTATTTGCAAAAGCATTCAGTGGAAAACGAAAAACAGGTATGAACAACTGGAAGAAATGGCTGCTGAATTAGAAATTGAGTTAAGCAAACAGAAACATTTGCAGAAAAAATACAGAGTGGATTTTTCTGAGAAAGATATTGATAATCTCAATACTTCTGGAAGAATAACCCATATTAAAGAATTGATAATTTTTCTCAAAAGATTAGGTGAATTAGGTAAATGGAGAATAAAATGGTCAAAGAATAAAGAACAGGACAAAAGAGTCAGAGGTGAAATAGTTTCTGAATTTCCAATGAGGGAAATAGCAGGTGGAGGATATGTGCATGTCCCTTGGTCAAGACAGGATATTTTGTTATTTACTAATGATTTTCCTCGGCTGAGAGAAAAGCCTGTGGAATGGTATCGTCAGGTATCATCAAAGTGTCAAATGTTCTGTGGATTGATCGGGATGGATTCTTTGACATTGTTGTCCCATCAGATCTTTGGACAGAATGCAAAATTTCTGTGAGTTGGCCCAAAGAAGAACCTGCTTGAGACACAATTACAGGTGCCCCATCGAAGGATGTCATGGAAATATACAATAAAGTAATTTATTGGCTGAAAGAAAAAATTCCCCCGAAAGAAGTAGATTGGGTTAAAATTGACAGAACAAATCAAGAGCCAAAAGAGTCAGTACATTCATTCTATGAAAGGTTACTGTTAGTCTTCAAGCAATACAGTGGCTATGACAAATTAAGTGAAAAAGATATGAGCCACTTTATTTACAGATTTGTTTTTGGTCTGAGACCTGAAATAAGTGAAATGATTAAACATGGAATTGTGGGATGGCAATCACTTTCAATTGATGATATCCTGAGAAAAGCAAAATATTGCAGTGATAAGATTGATGCCAACCAGAAAACCCTTAAGGAAAAGGCTATGTGGGCACATTTGAAGGTAGCTGAGCAACAGCAGATGGGTTTTGAAAATAAAAATGTGTATCAGAATCAAGGCAAATTTAAAAATAATTTTAATAACAAACCAAAATTTAATGTGAACATTGAAGAGCTAAAACAGAAGCTCCCATGTTTTAATTGTGGTGAAATAGGACACTGGAAGCGCGAGTGAAAAAATCTGCCCAGAAATTTTAAAAATACCTCATTGAATTCACAGATGCAGAGTGAGGTAAATCAGCAGCAACAGCTACAGCAGCAGTTAAACGAGTTAAGTCAGCAGCGGCAGCTACAGCGACAGGTAGCGAATCAGTGAGCCAGATTCCACAAGTACCATTTCCAAACTGTGTAAATGCTCAAAGGTATACACCAGAAACTGGTTTATGTGGAGGTAATCAGGTAAACTCTTTGTCAAAAACGAATATGTCAAATGTTTCTCAACAATTTTGGTTGAAAGATAATGAAGTAAGTGATTCATCAGAAGATTACTCATGACGGTGCCTGAGAGAGGAGGAAGAGTGTGTGCTTGGACCCACTCTTGAGGTAGACCAGGCTGGTCCATTTGTTAATGATAAAGTGAACGATGTTGATGTCACTTTTCTTGTGGACACAGGTGCTACCCGTTCTACTGTTAGATCAGCAGGAATTGAAAACCTTCCTCTCTCTGGTGAGTGTTTCCAAGTTGTAGGTGTAGCAAATCAGCAGACTAAAACAAGCCTAACTGAGCCTGTAAAAGTTGAGATTGGGAATTACAAAGATAAACACAGGTTTTTAGTTTGTGACAGTAGTCCTGTAAATTTGTTGGGTCGTGATATTCTATGTAAAATGAACTGTAGAATTTATTGCTCACCGGATGGTATTGAGCTACAAACTTCAGAAGTAGATGGTCTTTACAAACTGACAATGTTGATGGTCGAAGAGGAAAGTAAATTATTTCCTGCTTTTGACAAAAACAATTTGCCTGAAGAGCTTAAAAAGCCAGTCAATCCAGAAATTTGGGACTTAACTGGAAATGATATGGGTCTCATAAAACATGTGGATCCAGTAAAAATTACTTTAAAACAAGGAATAGATTTCCCGAATGTTCCTCAGTATAAAATGAAAGCTGAAACAATTGAAGGAGTCATTCCAGTGATTGAGAAATTCATTAGTCAAGGTGTTCCAAAAGAGATTGAAAGCAGCCCATGTAATTCACCGATTATGGGTATCAAAAAGCCAAACGGAACTTACAGAATTGTTCAGGATTTAAGGAAAATGAACCAGATTGTTGTTCCATGTTGCCCAATTGTTCCAAACCCTGCGGTAATTCTTTATCAGATTCCGCATGATGCAGAATGGTATACGGTTATAGACCTGTGTAATGCCTTCTTTACAGTTCCACTGCATCCAGAAAGCTAACAAATTATTGCGTTTAGGTTCCAGAACCGCATTTTTGCATGGTGTCGTATCCCACAGGGGTATACTGAAAGTCCATCTATTTTTAATCAGTTATTAAAGAAATCCCTGGAAGATTTGATTTTACCTGGAAATTCAACATTGGTCCAGTATATTGATGACTTACTCGTAGCTGCAAAGACAACGGAAAATTGTGTAACTGACACCATTACCCTTTTAAATCGATTGGCAGATGAAGGACATAAAGTGTCACCTGCAAAATTATAGTTTTGCAAACAAGAGGTAAAATATCTTGGTCACAGAATTGCAAAGGGAATGAGACAAGTGACTATAGAAAGGATTAAAATGATTCGAGCAATACAACCCCCGACAACACAAAGACAGGTCAGAATGTTTCTGGGAATGGTTGGTTACTGTCGTCAGTGGATTGGTGGATTTTCGGTGATTGCAAAACCACTGCAAAGACTGACAAAAGCAGACATAAAGGATCCAATTAGATTGACAAAAACTGAATTAGAGGCTTTTGAACAGTTAAAAAGAAGTTTGTGTGAAGCTCCAGCTTTAGGAATGCCAGACTATGAAAAACAATTTGAATTATACTGCAGTGAAAGGGAAGGTTGTGCACCTTCAGTCTTGATCCAGAGACATGGAAAACTGAGAAAGCCAATTGCTTATTTCTCAGCTGTTTTGTACCCTGTTGCAAAAGCTTTGCCAGGTTGCTTAAAAGCAGTGGCTGCAACAAGTGTAAGCCTTGAGCAGAGTGAGGGAATAATTATGGGATTTCCTGTAAAGGTATATGTACCTCATTCGGTTGAAATTCTTCTTACCAGAAGCAAAACTCAGCATTTAACTAGTAACAGACTAACAATACGAGAAAAAAATTCTGGGATCAGATAATGTTTCAATTGCAAGATGTGTGAATTTAAATCCTTCCACGTTATTGCCGGATGGTGTTGTTACTGAGGTTAATAATGAAATTGACATTGATCATGAGTGCCTGGATGTTGTAGATTACTGCACCAAACCTCGGCAGGATATAAAAGATGTTCCTTTGCCTGAATCTGATTTGGTTTACTTTGTTGATGGTTCCTGTCTAAGAACAGACGAGGGCATTCTGAGAGCAGCATACTCAGTATGTACAGTCTCAGATGTTGTGGAGGGTTCACCTCCTGATGGAATTCATTCAGCCCAAATTGCAGAGTTGGTTGGTCTAATTCCAGCCTGTGAAAGAGCGGAAGGGGAAAAAGTTACCGTAGTGACTGATAGTCAGTATGGATATGGCGTAGTTCATGACTATGGTCAACTCTGGTCTCAAAGGGGTTATTTGACTTCTGCGGGAACGCCAATCAGAAATGCAAAATTGATCAAAAGATTGATCGATGGCATTCAGTTACCAGAACAAATTGCTGTTGTGAAATGTGCAGCTCATAAAAAGGGTGAGGACTATATTACCAAAGGTAATGCTTATGCGGATGAAATTACAAGGTATTGTGCAAAGAATAATTATTCAATCAATCGGGAAAAAGACAAAAGCCACATTTTGAACTCTCTCATGCTAATATCTGTAGTGGAAACATGGCAGGGAGTAAAAGAATTACAAGATGAGGCAGATGAAGTGGAGCAAAACACGTGGTTAAAAGCAGAGAGCAGACAGCGAGAGGAAGATGGAGTTTGAGTTTACAAAGATGACAGACCAGTAATGCCAAATTGCATGATTGCTGACATGGCGCGGATGTACCATGGTCCAGGGCATTTAGGAAGAGATTCTATGATCAGATTATTCAGAGAAACATGGTTTAGTCCAAAATTCAGAATTATTGCAGAATCACTTTGCCAAAGATGCTTGACCTGCCAACATATGAATCCAAATAGGAAAACTGTTGTGAGTTTGGGAACCATAGGACGGGAGGGTGGTCCTTTTACCAGGTTGCAGATGGATTTCATTGACATGCCACAACACAATAAGCTCAAGTATGTGCTTGTGTTTGTTTGCCTGTTTTCAAGATGGGTGGAAGCTTTCCCAACTCGTCACAATGACTCAGTCACTGTGGCAAAATTACTGTTGAGGGAGATCATACCTAGATAGGGTTTTCCGGTGACTATTGAAAGTGATCGTGGAACGCATTTTGAAAGCAGATTGTTACAATTGATTTGTGAAGTTTTGGGCATTGAGCATAAGCTACATTGTGCTTACAGACCAGAAGCATCAGGTGTTGTAGAGCAGATAAATGGAACAATCAAAAATAGAATTTCAAAAATGTGTTTAGCTACAGGAGTGAAGTGGACAGACGCTTTGCCACTTGTTTTGATGTCTTTGAGAAGCACTCCTGAGAAAAAGACAGGCCTTAGTCCCCATGATATCTTAATGGGTAGAGTTATGAGGCAAGCATTTGTTCCAGTTGGCAAGCTTTTGAGTATTAATGATAGTGCGATTATTGAGTACTGTCAGAATCTTTCTGATGTAGTTAATTCTGTATTTCATCAGGTGGGAACAGATGTGATTACAAAAGAGAAAGAACAAGCTCATGATCTGTTACCTGGATATTGGGTCAGAACAAAAGTGCATCGAAGGAGAAACTGTTTAGTACCTAGATGGCAAAAGGCAAGACAAGTAATTCTTGTAACAACAAATGCTGTAAAGTGTAGAGGTCTGAAGAGGTGGGTGCATGCAAGTCACACCATTCGCGTACCACCTCCTGACAATTCTGATGAAGAAAGTGATACAACAACTGATTCGGATTCAGAGGGAGATTCTGAAAGTCCAGAATCTGATGATCAGCAAAATAATCAGGCATTGAGTGAAAAAGATCTGAAAATCGTGACTCTAGATCAAGAAAATAGTGAAAATCTGTTAGAAAAAGAATCTCAAGAAGAAAAAGAGGATTCAGAAGCAGAAAATTCTGAGCAAGACGATAATCTAGTCCAGGTGAGTATTGAAAAGCAGAAGAGTAGCTCTGAATGTGGGAACAAGAGTTCTGAAACTGGGAAGCTAAAGGTGATCCCTGAAGAAGAGGAAGAATTACCAAGTACCAGCTATAAGGATGAAGTTCCTGATGGAGTGAAGCTGCCGAGTAAAGAAGTTCCTAGGTACAGATTTGAAGTCTCGGAAACAGATACAGACGGGAGTGACGAAGAGTCTGAAGTAAGAAAATTCAGAAAAAGAGCTTGGAAAGCTGAATGCAATGATACTGTGCCAAAGAAGAAAATCTTGAGAAAAGGAGATGTTTGGCCTGAAGAAAATCTGAAATTCAAATTGATAAAGAAATCAAAAGAACAGGTCAACGAGATCTCGAGTCAGGGAGGTGATTCTGATAAGAAAAACGAGAAAGGTAGAAAAATTGAAGTAATTAGTGGTAAGGCAAAAAGAGTGATTAAGCCAAATCAAAAGTATAAGTCCCCAGAGTGGACGTATATTATTATCCCGCCAATTGTTGACGTTGGAAGTAGCAGTCAGGAAGATTTGGAAGAAGCTAGTGACAATGATTGAAGTTGTTTTCTTTTAGATTAGGGTTTTAATTCCTGGCATAAGGCTGAAAAAATGTGTTAGGTGACACAAGGTCGAAGAAATTGTGTTAGCTGGAAAGACACGTTCATGTGACGCAACGTCGAAGAAAAGCTGTTTTAGGGTTACTTTAAAAAAAAAAAAAATTCAAAGGGGAGATATAGTTTATTTACATTACTTACATTAATCATAATATTAACATTTATGTTTTTTTTTATTTTTGTTTACTCATTTTTGAAAAAATGCCTAGTTCTGATACTTCAAGGTGTTCCATTTTGAGAAGGTGTTGCAAAATGTCTTCAATTTGTGTGGTTCTTTTCATACTGGTTTGGTTAATTTTAGCTGTTGTTTACCCTTTTGGTATTGATAAGCAGACATTTAAGGCTAATATGACAAGTAAGGCAGAGACTAAACAGGAAAAGCATGCTGGCAAGTCTAACATAGTTATTGAGCAAAATCCAGAGATCCATCAAGATAGATCTGTTGGAGATTTTTCTAGCAATTCATTTTCAAGGCTTTTATCTGAATATGTTAAAGTGATGAATGTAAAGGACTGTTATGTCTGTGTGAAGCTTCCTGCTTCTGTCTCAGAGGGGGTTACTTATAACATGTTACCCCTCACATATGGCATCACTTGCAGTGTGATTGCTAGCTTGTTTTATCAAACAGGTCGATTGGAATACTATTACTCAGACTTTGATGAGGTTTTTGCAAACCTCAAAGTTGTAAATAGCTTAAACAAAGTTAAACCTGTGAAGCTGATGAGGGAATTATTTTTGGTAACGAATGAGCTTAATTACGAATATGCTTATAGAAACAATTTAACATGCAAGATGAGAGCAGAAGAAAAGACTTTCCTGAATATGGTTGAAGAGAGAAGGGCAATTTACAAAAGAAATGAGGTGCTTAAACATGCTAAGTCCAAATTCTGGCAAATGGAGTATGCCAAGCTTAATGGTGTTAATACAAATGCAGCAATACATGTTGATGAACCAGTTAGTGGTAAATTTTGTATTAGAAGAGATAACACACTTTATGATAACTTTTTCGTTGGTGCTAGTCAATGTGAGGATACTTATCGCATCATAGGGGGTTGGGGATTTAAAGGTGGGAAAGATCCTATTTTTCCTGGAATTTATTTTATCTGTGGTAACAAGGCATATTTTAGCCTCCCTGACCAGTGGTATGGGACGTGCTACCTTGGATTAGTTTTTCCAAAGATTTTTCATGTTGACAGAAATGAGAGGGGTACCTTTGAATTTGGTGAACACCTGAACAGGTTTAAGAGGGAAAGTTTTACAGAAGTCATGGGAGACATTTTTGGCGCAGTCATTCCCATGGTAGGAATAACCATGAATTCAATCAAAATTAGAAAGGTTTCCACGATTGTAGACAGATTGTCAACAGATACTGCAAGTGGTTTCCAATTAGTCAATACAGAACTTGTTGCTACTAGAAGCATGGTTATGCAGAATCGTCTTGCATTAGACATTCTGCTTGCAAAGGAGGGAGGAGTCTGTGGGGTTTTGCATGTCCAGCATTGTTGTACATATATTCCTGACAAGAGTCGGAATATTGAGACCCTTATTAAAAATATCACTGAATTTCATGCTGAAATAGAACCCTTGGAAGAGGAAAATTTCACTGAACGATTAGCTAAACGGATTGAGGCAATTAAAGAATGGTTTTCAGAGATTGGTAGTTCAATCATTGGCAAAGTGCTCTGTCCAGTAATTGTCATCATTATGGTGATACTTCTGTTAAAAATTAGTTGCATGATTCACAAGAGAAAGAAGCATCAGAGAGAAAAGAGGAGGATTTATAAACTTAGAAAGGAACAGGAGAAGGAGATAGAATTGGAGGAGATGCGAAGGGTTCAATATGAAAGTATCGAGCAAACTGCTGAGACAGGGGTTTAGGGAAACTAATACTGAAAGAAGTCAAAATGTGATGTCTCTAAATTGGGTTCAAAATTTTCTAAATTCTGGGTGTTGTTTGGTGATTTTGAAATCACCAGATGAGGGAGTTGATGGAGCGAGTTTCAGAAATGATTTTATTCTGGCTCGTGAAATTAATCTCCCATAACATGATTAATTATATTAATAGGTTTTTGCATGTTTTGTGTAATTACATCAATCCAGAGTAAAATTTCACACACCATTACACTGGACTAACGTTATGTGCTTTATGTTGCATTTGCAAGTATGTTTTATAATACATAACTAACGTTGTTTTGTTTGTCTTATTGTCTTTGTCAACATTAATGCGGCTGATTAATTATTGGCATGTGCTTATTTTATATGTGCTTTCGTCTATGTTGTGTCTGTTTATCTTTTTCAGATATATGAAGAATCCTGCTGGACATTATGAAGAATGGTAGATTTTTATTAAATGCTGCTTTTCTATGTGCTTTTGCTAGGTGACATATACTAATGGGTTAACATTAGCAATGGAGGGTGGGTAACAGAATGACTTTCATAACTTGAAATTAATTATTCTTTTGTGTTTGTTTAAATACTAGCCCGAGTGAAAGGCTGTGGTTTATGGAGAATGTTGGTTAGCCTGACTGAGATGAGCCAAGCACAGCCATGATGGAAAGTTCTTCCATAAAGACATTTCTTTGAATAAACTGAACTCTAAACAAAAACTATTGTGCGGAATGTGCTCTGAAAAGTTATTTTTCCAAGGCTAAGGAAGTGACAAGTGACGGATCGGCCGAGCTATGGAGGAAACTGTGAACTGTTTTAAATAAAATGTTTCGAACTTCGGAAGCCGGTGTCCCTTCACGTGAAAGGACAATGGCAATGACGTTCTCGTGTGTAGAAAAAGTGGCCTCAAGATGGTCTGACGACTAGCAACCAATCAGGTTGCTGAAAAACATTAAATAATAACATTTTAGTTAGATTAGTGAGTTAGAAAGGTATAAAGACGAAGCCCTTTGAGAGGAGCGGGGCTGACTGTTCCTGAGGGCTAAGTGCTGTCCGATTTCTTGGGACACGTAAGATTGTTTAATGCATTTAAATGTCTTTTTCCTAACAGGTCGGAAAGCTTAATTTAGGGTATTAGGGTTTGTTTGCTTTAATTCATGATTTTGAGCAATTTTGAAATGCCAGACTTTTGTGCCATTAAAAATATACTGATTTAATAAAAATGTTTGCATATATTAAAAAGCTAATAAAGTGATTGGAAATAAAAAGCTTTAACTTTTAAAATAAAAGACTTAAAACGTCGAGCTGGTCTTGATTAATTTAGTCGTTACCATCAGTAGATTCATTGGCCAAAAAGTGGCATAATTAATTGTTTTCATTATTTACTAATAGTCAAAATGTTATACTGCAGTTGTATATAATGTACATAGAAAGATTAGATAGCTTAATTAATTAGGCCACATGATTCAGTTGCTCAATTTTTCTGTCTCAGTCACATGGGCCTTTGGTTATAGAATGGTGAGTATTAGGTAATGAATAGTGTAGTTGAGACAGAATTTCTATAGGGGCGCTGGATCACCATCTTGCAGAGCTGATGCAGTTAATATCTATACTACTATTATAAAGAGAGAACTCAAACCTTTTGGCAAGGTAAACTCGGGAACCACAGCGCCAATCCACACACCCAATACATTGTTGTAATCATCAGGGTGTGCAGATGGACATAGGCTATAGAAAATTTTTAAAAAACGTAAATTTAAAAATATAACTTAAAAAAAAAGTAGTGCCCTGAAAGTTGCGCCGGCTGCGACGCTGACGGCCACGACGTAGCGCTGGCCGCAACGTACGTGATGAAGAGGAGGAGCGGCGGTGAAGTGAGGAGCTCGGGGAGGAGCGGCGGCTCAGGTAAGGCTCTGGGACACTGGACGGGAAGGAGACGGTGCGGGAGGTTGGCCCGGAACAACTCCGGTAAGGCTCAGGGTCTGGGGGCAGCATTTCAGGCTTGCGAGGAGGAGCGGCGGTGAAGTGAGGAGCTCGGGGAGGAGCGGCGGCTCAGGTAAGGCTCTGGGACATGGGATGGGCGGGAGCCGGTGTGGGAGGTTGGGCCGGAACAACTGCGGTAAGGCTCAGGGTCTGGGGGCAGCATTTCAGGCTTGCGTGCACACCCGCCCTGGCCCCCGCCCACCACGACATTGTCCGGGACACAGACAAAGTCGTGGCGGGCGGGGGCCGGGGCGGGAGTGCACGCAAGCCTGAAATGCTGCCCCCTTCCGCCCCAGGCAACGCTGGGGCGGGCTGCTAGTATAATATACATTGGGTACACTTCGCCACTGATTTGCAACAATGTGGAAGGGTACCCTAACTGTGTGTCCAAATGGTATACCTGATATGTTTTGTAATTGGTAAAACACCATTTGGAAATGCAGTAGGAGTAAAACGCCCACTGCCGGAAATGTCCTAAACATTCTGAAATTGAAAACATACTACTAAAGTGTAAATATGGGCATTGACAAGCATTTGTACTCCAGTTTGGGGACTATATCTTGAAAATTGGGTGTGTGAACACTGAGGGCAATGCTGATCCATCGATACACATACAAAAGGTAGCAGGATGAGAAATTTGCTCAAGGAAACGTCCACTACTACTCAGTGTTACTAGAGGCCAAGCAAACACAAGGTTGCACAAGCTTAGCTTTGAGATATGTCATACATCACACACAGGGCACTCAGAATCTGCAGTGCAATGCGACCAACGCCAATTATGCAAGATCAGAACACTCAGAGAAAAGGAAGAGAAGTCAAGCGAGCCAATAGGTAAACGGGACGAAAGTCCATACATATTAAGGTAACCACAAAGATAACACATCCACACTAGAGTATAAAATACTAATTAAATGCATATGAAAGGAAACAAACTGTACACAAGAAAATGTATCTCCTGTAAAATTATGACATACAGTGTGAAACACAACAAAGTATTTGTAACTGTCAATATAAAAATAGTAGAGAAGTACTTGTGTCAGCATCCGTGAAAAGACAACACAATCTAGGATTATAATGCAGACTTGCTTAACAAAATTGACCTCTTGGGAAATATGAACACAGACTATGAAAAAGCCAAGAATGGAGACAGGGTTTACTGATAACACCTGTGCTACACTTCACCCTGGCTGCCATAAATCAACCCAACTGCTGGTATATATTTTGAGATATTTGTACTTTGCTTTGTAAAGTAAGCACATCTTTATTTGTGTATGTGTACTGTGGCCTTCTCCTTTGAGGAGTATGTTAAGAAAAGCACGGAAGGCAGCTGAAGTTAAGCCTTTTATTAAACTTGCAGTCCAACACAGCTGGTCAGGGGAGGAGAGCGTGGAGGCGCTTCCTGTCATAAGGGTAGTCATCTGGCGTCTGTCAACATTCCAGAACGCTCAGCTGGTTACAGGCAGGGTACGGGGTGAGGGAGGGGACAATGTAGGTAACAGTGCGAGCACTGCACTTGACAAATGTAATACAGTATAAACATAACTCATCTCCCTCCTTGAGGAGGCTGAAAAAACAGAAGTGTAATTAGTCACATATGTAGTCCTCCAAAATGCTCGGGGGTATTACCCTGCGTCCACATCTTGTTCTTGTGCATTGTTTTTCATCATGGACAAGTATACATTCACTATGGCCCATTCAGGCTGAACTCTGGGTGTAAAGTGTAACACCACCATCGTCCTCTTCATCCCAGAATTCACCCCTACTCCTCTTGGTGTCTCTATGCATAAACTTCCCTTCTCCATGAGATCCATTCTGCTTTCCTGGGACTAATTTGGAGAAATGCCACACTCTTCCATCACTCAATAGGGCTGAATTACAAAACACTTTTTCCACCCTGAAGGGTTGTGAAAACCTGTTTTTTTCCCCTTGGCAATGTGCCCACTGGTTTTAACATGCACTTTGTCTCTGACTGATATTTTTACTGGTCTGCAGCCGTGTTTCATGTCGTAGCGGGCTTTACATTCTAATTGTGTTTTTTGTAATCTGCATTTGACCCTGTCTGGTGACCGCTCAGCCCTCTTAGCCACTGTTTGCCAACCTACATTGTCCTTAGACATGGGAGTCCTTTCTCTCATAAGCTCAAACGGGCTGTGACCAGTGCTGTTACATGGTGTTATGTGGAATGCCGATAGTGTTTTGCCACCACACTAGATCATTGTTGGTGGCCAGTTGTATGATACCTTTAATGACCCTATTAAACCTTTCTACGGCCCCATTGCTGACCGGGTGGTATACTGATGTGGTTTTGTGTGTGATCATGTTCCTTTTCAAGTAGTCAGTGAATAACTTTGAGGTAAACTGGGGGCCATTGTCACTGACAATGCATTTCAGCAGCCCTTCTCAAATGAAAACATTATCAAGAAATTGCACAATACTCTGGGTGTCGGTTTTGTTTACAAATCCCACCTCTGGCCACTTCAAGAAGTGATCTATGAGTGCAATTGCATAAACCTGTTCTCCCTGTTCAGTTATGGCTCCCATGATGTCTATTCCTATTCTTTCCTATGACATGTTGGGGCATGGGATGGGATGGAGTGGGGGTCTGAATGTGGTCTTTGACTTGCCTGAGTTGTTGCATTGTATGCAATCCCTAACCATTCTCTCTGTGGCAAGATCCACCCCTGTTCAATATCAACAAGAGAGGTAGGGCGTAGACACTCCTATACCCCGGTTAAATGTATTGTAAACAACTGAGGAGTGACTGTGATGCAAAAGAAAGGTGAAAAACGTGATAGTTTGAAGGTTTATGAAATAAAACTCCGCTGTGTGCCGCACGCCTGATCAATGCTCACACGCGTGCAGTATACACAGCGGGGCAGTCTCAAAGTCCCTAAGTGAGCCCAATAGACTATCTTCAACTAGAAGAAAGTCTGGGCGCTGGCTGGTCACCCTAAAGTGGGTTGAGGGAAAGAACCTTAATTCTTAGAAGGACCCTCACTCACCACTAGTTGGTGACATGCTTCATCATCGGGTCCCCGCTGGGGTGACCGAATGCCTCCCCAGCGTGCTACGACGCCTGGTTACAGCGGAGCAGGATGTGGTGGGTGCAACAGTGCCCAAATTAGGAGGTGACTAACTGTGATAGTGCAAATGTGTTTTAAAAATTAAAAAATGCAAAGGTTGTGCCTTTAGAAACATTTTTAATAATGGCCAGCCCGCATTGGTTAAAAACAGAGTGAGCGGACTCCCTAGGTTCTTAATTAAGGAACCGGAATCCTAGATCAAAGGCAGAATTTGGTCGACATGTTTCAGCTGTTTTGATTGCGTATAGCTCAGCTTTCTTCAGGACCTATATCATAAGTCCTCCGGTGGTGTGCGCGCGCTAAGGCGCACCCTCCCGTGAGGCTCTAAGTGTGAAAAATATATATACAGTGTCAATAAACGGAAAAATTCCGTCAACACCACGCTACACAATTTGGTAGGGATGTGTAGAAAAAGGGAACTTCCTAAGGGACACGATTACGCCCCTACGGAAACGACAGCGTGGGGTGACTTCACGCGGCGTTTCTTTCAACGCCCGCGGCTCCCCTCCGTGTACCTACACGGCCAGCGGCTGTCTTCTGGAAAGATTCCGGTTCCTTAATTAAGAACTTGGGGAGTCTGCTCACTCTTTTTTTAACCAATGCGGGCTGGCCATTATTAAAAAAAATTCTAAAGGCACAACCTTTGCATTTTTTAATTTTTAAAACACATTTGCACTATCACAGTTAGTCACCTCCTAATTTGGGCACTGATGCACCCACCACATCCTGCTCCGCTGTAACCAGGCGTCGTAGCACGCTGGGGAGGCATTCGGTCACCCCAGTGGGGACCCGATGATGAAGCATGTCACCAACTAGTGGTGAGTGAGGGTCCTTCTAAGAATTAAGGTTCTTTCCCTCCACCCACTTTAGGGTGACCAGCCAGTGCCCAGACTTTCTTCTAGTTGAAGATATTCTATTGGGCTCACTTAGGGACTTTGAGACTGCCCCGCTGTGTATACTGCACGCGTGTGAGCATTGATCACGCGTGCGGCACACAGCGGAGTTTTATTTCATAAACCTTCAAACTATCACGTTTTTCACCTTTCTTTTGCATCACAGTCAAAGATCCACCCCTGGCCACCAGCATGAGTTCCTGATTCCTGATTCCTGATTCTGTTCTTGATTTTGTGATATAGAGTGTCCCAGGTAGCTAACCTCTTGCCGTGAAAACTTGTATTCAAGGCCGTGAGACCCTTTTTCTCCAGGATTTCTAGTACTTGCAAGTTTTTCATTGTGTTCTTCTTTAGTTTTCCGCATGACTAATATGTCATCCTGAAATAATATAATACCTTCCACCCCCTTGAAAGTTTCCTGCATTAGCCTCTGGAACATGGCAGCGGCAGATGCCATTCCAAAGGGTACTCTCTTAAATCAGAAACACCTGAAAGGGGTGATGAAAGTGGTTAGACTTCTGCTCTCTGAGCGCAAGGGAATCTGGTGGTAAGCCACCCTGAGATCTATTGTTGAAAAGTATTTGACTCCCTTGGTACTTGGTAGCATTTCATTAATTCGCAGGAGTGGAAATTGATCTATTAGGATGTTCTCGTTGAGATCGCGGAGATCAATGCACAATCTCAACCGCCCATTGGGGCGTTTCACTACAACCATGGGGGCGACCCACACTGAGGTTTCCACTCTCTCGATAATGTCATCATTGAGCAATTTTTCTAGATGGTTTTTCACCCCTTCTCTGATGGAAAATGGAACATTCCTAACCTTATGTATTACTGGAATGGCGTCTTTCTTTACACAAATTTCATGTTCAAAACCCTTAAATTGCCCAATGTTTTCATCAAACACTCATTTGGACCTCTTTACTTATCTCATCCTCTCGCTCTACGATGAGAGCTGGTTCTTCACTGTTGGGGTTGAGAACTATACCTAGCTTCACTTGATCTAACCATCCCAATACTGAGGAACCAGATTTGGATATATATAGCTTGCATAGGGCGTTTCTGCTTTTGAATGAGAACTTTAGTTTTCTAAATCCCTCCAAGTCTATTGGTTCACCTGTAAAAGTTTTCATGGTGATATCTGTGGGTTTTAACTGTTCACCCAGTTTGGGCATAAACTTCTCCCTCCATACTTTTGCATTTACAATTGGGTATGGTGCACTTGAGTCTGAAACTATTGAAATATTTACACCCCAATACACATTTCACGTATAGGTTTTTTTCTGAGCTGTTCCCTCCTTGTTTTCTTCTACGTCCTGTATACAATCATCATCAATATTAAGTACAAACATATTCATGTCATCCTCATTTTAAAAATTTGAATCAGAGTCATTTTCATCATCAAAATATTTCACAGTTTTTGGTGACCTTTTGTGACATACTTTTTGAAAATGGCCCACTATTCCGCAAAAGGAACATCTGCTCTTTTTTGCTGGACAGTATCGATCATTTGCTAGGTGATTTGAACTGCCGCATCTGTAGCATTTTCTAATGGCATTGTTTGAATTTTCATATTTTCTGTCCTTGTTGACTTTTTCCTTGTAATTTGTTCTTCCATCCTTTGGTTTCCTTTCACTTACTTTAGCAACAATGTTTTCCTCTTTCTTTTCTTTACTTTCCGCAATCTCTGCCTTTGCGCATCTGCCTTTGAGTTCTGCCCTTCTTACAATATCAGTCACAGTTTGTAGTGGATTCTCTCCTTTAGCCCAAAGATTTTCCTGTATGTCAGCTTTAGATCCTTGCATTACTATTTGGTCTCTTATGAATTTGTTGGGTAGGTCACCAAATCTACATGTAATTGCTAAGTTCTTCAATGCTGCAACGTAATCATCAATGGATTTATTCTGACCTTGTTTCCTGTGATAGAATCTATATCTGTCCACACCCACGCACACAGTGGGTTTATAATAATTGTTGAGATCATCTATGGCATTTACATATATGTTACCCTCATCTGCAGCCCTCGCTTTTTGTTGATCCTTTTGAATACTTTTATTCCTCCTGCCCCTAAACATCAATACTTTACATTCCATTTTTGCTTTCATATCTTCCTCTTCCTCAATTGTTTCTATGAAGTTTGTAAAATGCTCCCTCCATTCTTCCCACTTGATGAGGGTTCTCCTCCCCCAGCTAAAAGTTGGTGGGCATTTTTCTTTTTTTTTTACAGGTAGTATTTTCAGTAGGTTATTGTGTAGGAAATGTTTTTATTTATGCGTTGTTTAAGTAAATGTGTGCTGCTTTCAATTCACATTAGAACGTGATCACATATATACACTATGCCACCTTGCACTTTACAGGGATTATATACACCACAGAGCCAATCGGGCCACTGCCATAAAATCACAACTCACAGTTAGTGAAGAAAACCAGTAACTACTGGTTAGGGTACACTTAGCATGAGCACATTAGGCATAAGCCATCAGTAGCAGTACCCAACATAGCACATTATGCATACAATCATCAGTAGTGCAGTGCATCATTTCCACTACACAGCATGCCCCTCTTAGGCATAAACATTACTGCACAATATGCCACGTTATCCCTGAGAACCCATGGACCCCAATCAGCAGTCCCAGCTCCTCTGTGCTCCCCCCTTGGACTGCTCAGTAGTCCTGAGTGGTTCCTTCCCGCTTGGGGACTACTAATACTACTCCTCTTCCTTAGTGAGGAGTGGGGGTCTCCATTGAGGTTTACCCCAGATTGCCCAAAACACCACAATGCCCCCGGTATCAGGATGGTTGCAGCTGCCCGCGACCATGCTGCACAACTGCAACTAGGTCAGGAATGCAAAAACAAAGAAAAGGGTCTCCCACCTGACGATCCGTAATCTTAGTGCTCGCAAACCGTCCCTGGGCGTTCATACTGACCCTATTTACCTGGGCCTCTCTCTACTTTTTCAGTCTCCTCGCTTTGTCTGGCGATCATTGGTAACCCACCTCTCCATCTACCAGGTGGGGGAGGCAGGAATTCGCGGAATGGGGCCGCAAGGTTCCCGTTCTTCTCCTCGGGTAATGTTGGGTCGAGGAGCCCGCGAGGCACCGGCTCCCTTTCCGCCAGGCCCCGCCCACAAAGAGGCTCAGCACACATGGCTCTCCTCATCACCATAGGAGCCCCGTTCACAAACAGTCTGCACTTTCGCCTGTCTCCCTTTTCCTCCTTCAGTGTCAGCTGCTGTTGGCTCACCGGTCCGTCAATGGGCCCCGCCAACAACCAGGTTCAGCCTGGTTTCCACTTCGTCTGTGTGTCTCGTCCTATCCGCTTGGCAATGCGGGGGTTACGGGTCGGATTTGGAAGCAGGAGGAAAGGGGGTGAGGAAGAATGCTTCTGATTTCTAGCTTTCGCCTCCCGCTGCCCCGAGCAACCTGGACCAGGAAGCATCAAACACTCACTGCGTGCACCACTAAAGTGCTCACCACATGCTTTCTGTAAATCACCACCAAGATACTCTGCACGCTCTTTCCCCAAGTAAAAGAGGGAGGAGGGGCAAGAGCTTTCCATACCCTATGCAGCACTCCGCACGCACTTTGAATGAGCAGGGTGAATTTCCAGTTCTCACTACGCGCTGCATCCAAAATACATAGCGCTGGGCACAGACAGGCCAGCCCACCGGGTCCCTTAGCAAAGGGGAAGTCCTTTTAGTCTCACCCCACAGCGGACAGCAGGTCAGTACCCAGTGGCGGTTCCTCCTGGTGCCCAGCAGACCTCTACGTCCAGTCCCCAGTAAGGACAGTTCCAGTTCAACAGAAATGTGGTCACAGCCCCAGTATTATACTGTACAAAGTCTTTGTTCTTCTCCCTGGCACAGGGCTCTGAGGCCAGTACAAACCAGTTCTGGGGACACTTATCAAGTGGACAACACTCCCCATTGAAAGACACACCACAGGGGGGGCGGAGCCAGGATTGTGGAAGGAAGACACAGCCCTATTCAGGTTTAGGTGCTACTCCTCCCACTACTCCAAATGTAGATCAGGCCTATTCAACCTAGCGCTAACTCACCCACACCCTCTGGAGCCACTGCACCTCCCAGCCCTTGTCACTTCAAGGCCAGACAGACAATATACAACAGGCAGGCACAAAGACATATTGCACACAGAAATGTCTACTTCTAAAAGTGGTATTTCTAAAATAGTGATAATAAATCTGTGAACACCAGTACGCAGCATTTATCACCACTATTCTAAACATACCAAACTTGATCATGCTACTTCTCTTGTGCCAGGAATTATCACTGAGACACATATCAGGGTATCCCCAATGCATTCCTATGAGAGAGCAGCCTCACAGCAGTGAGAAACCAAATGGGCTGTTTGTCACTACCAGGACATGCCACACAGTTAAGGCAAATTTCCTACCTTTTACCTACACCGCACCCTGCCAATTGGGCTAGCTAGGGCCTACCTTAGGGGTGACTGATTGTGAGAAAGTGCTTTTCTGTTGCAGTACCCCCCCCTTTTGCTGGATTTCTGATGCACTTTCGCTTGATGTGCCCTGGGTCCCTCCCAATCCGCCTCTCAAACCAATTCCCCAAAACCAAAACCAAATTGGCATACTTGGCCTCAGGTCAGCCCCTGGTAAATGGTACCACAGGTACCCAGGGCACTGTGACCAGGGAAGACCTCTAAGGGCTGCAGCACTTATTGTGCCACCCTTAGAGGCCCTGCACCTTTACACAAACACACTGCCTGGCAGGCTGCGTGTCTTGGTGCAAATGAAAAGTGAAGATTCGACATGGCACTGACCCCTGTGCGCCATGCCTACAAACCACTGCCCTGGCCTAGGTCAGCCACCCCTCTAGCTGGGTACACTATGCCAGTTGTGAGGGTACAGAGGCATGAGCCCTGTACCCCAACAGTGCCCGAGTCCATTCTCCGGCATTGTAAGTGCAGTGTTGCCATTAAGAGTATATGGTGCTGGGAGTTTGTCATCATGAACTCTGCAGCACCATGATGGCTGCACTAAAGACTGAGAAGTTTGGTATCAAACTCCTCAGCACATTAAACCCACACTGATGCCAGTGAGGGACTTAATGTAAAATGCATGAGAGTTGCCGCCTTAAACTAACCCACAACCCGCGCCCTGACTGAGAGACTGCTTAGGCTGCCACCCAGCAGACATGTTGCTGGACCCCTGGGTCGAGAGCCATTCGCTCTCTTGGGCCTGTAAAAATGCACATCCTGGGACGAGTTGCTAGGCTTCCTCCCGCAGGATGGACAGGGGAAGCTTCAAAGGCATTCTGCCTTTGTGAGCTTCTCCAGACCACTTGCTGTACTCAGCAACTGGTCCCCGCCGGTTCTGACCCCCACTCTGGCAGGAAGGTGGCAAAACCAAAGTGAGGAACGGAGGTGTGCCAGCCTCTGCCAACCCCACCCCTCAGGTGGGGGAGGCGAGGTGAAGCACAACTCTGGGCTCTTGCCATCTTGAGGACGGGGAACCCTACCCAATCAGGAATAGGCCCCTGCCCCCCTCCCACTGGAGAGTGGCAGAATAGGGAGTGTACCAACCACAGGAAGGGGACCCATTGGTCCCTGACATTTCCCTACCTGTAAACGCCCCATAAATATAGTATTTGGGGGCACCCTGAATCTTCTTTCTTCAGATCCCGATTCGAAAACTACAAAGAAGAATAAAAAGTAAGAAGACCTGCCGTGCAACTGCTAACAAGAGGATAATACCACCTGACTTGACCCCAGCCCTACCGGCCTGTCGATCCTTGAACCTGCTCCTGCTAAACCCCGATGTCTCCAGTGGTCAGCAACCTCAAAAACCCCGGAGGACCTGACTGCCGTGCTCATCCAAAGACTGGGACTCCCACGAGCAGTGGCCCTGCTGAAACATCTACAGCTCCTGGTGCCAGCCAGGAACCGCATATCCAGCACACTCTGCACCCGCCGAGCCCGGCCCGTGCCTGAGTGAACATAGACCACGAGCCGTGCCCCCGGCAACTGTGACCAAGAATGCAGCACCTAAGGACCCTCCTTGATGCTCCTGACGACGCCTGCAGCCTCAACACCAGGGACTACTCTAACCGCGACTAGCAGAGGGTAAGATTTCCCGACGCCTAAGGACACCCCTGCACCCGGCACCCCAAGGCCCCCTGTGCCCAACTCCTGGGTGTCTATCCAACCTACGGCTTCCCAATTTACCCCTCGAAGTGGTGGTCGCACCTGAAGAATCTCCGTCCCCAAACCTGCAGCCTTTGTTCGTCTTGCAGCTTTCCCATTGAAAACCCAGCCGCCCAAGTGCCACTGGAAGTGCACCAATTGTTCTGGTTGACTTCCCCACTTGCCCTGAGCAAGTGACCAGGAGCTTCGCTCCCACAGCCGCGTGGCCCGCCTGCTAGCAGCCAACAACCAAAGTTCCCCTGCCCGCCATAGGCTAACATTGATTTACAAAAGGGGGTGGTGATGAACAGAGTGTCTGAATTGAGCAGACCACTCTTACCCAGTCCAAAGATCAGGGCTTGATCCATCACCGTTATTTATCTCACTGCCCCATCCCAGCTCAGAACCTGGCTATATGCAAATCAGTCTGTCCCTGGCCCAGTGCATCATGGGAACAGGGCAGACTAAACTACAAAGCCAATTCTTTACCAGAAAGGAGACAAGCTACCGGGGACCGGTTTCTGGCATTTCAGCCTCTTCGGCCCGGCTTGCTTGAATCCTGATGGAGCAGTGAGAAAGGGACTCATGTCTGAGTATACCCTGCCACACCTATAGTGGCCAAAATCGATTTACAAAAGGGGGTGGTGATGAACAGAGTGTCTGAATTGAGCAGACCACTCTTACCCAGTCCAAAGATCAGGGCTTGATCCATCACCGTTATTTATCTCACTGCCCCATCCCAGCTCAGAACCTGGCTATATGCAAATCAGTCTGTCCCTGGCCCAGTGCATCATGGGAACAGGGCAGACTAAACTACAAAGCCAATTCTTTACCAGAAAGGAGACAAGCTACCGGGGACCGGTTTCTGGCATTTCAGCCTCTTCGGCCCGGCTTGCTTGAATCCTGATGGAGCAGTGAGAAAGGGACTCATGTCTGAGTATACCCTGCCACACCTATAGTGGCCAAAATCGATTTACAAAAGGGGGTGGTGATGAACAGAGTGTCTGAATTGAGCAGACCACTCTTACCCAGTCCAAAGATCAGGGCTTGATCCATCACCGTTATTTATCTCACTGCCCCATCCCAGCTCAGAACCTGGCTATATGCAAATCAGTCTGTCCCTGGCCCAGTGCATCATGAGAACAGGGCAGACTAAACTACAAAGCCAATTCTTTACCAGAAAGGAGACAAGCTACCGGGGACCGGTTTCTGGCATTTCAGCCTCTTCGGCCCGGCTTGCTTGAATCCTGATGGAGCAGTGAGAAAGGGACTCATGTCTGAGTATACCCTGCCACACCTATAGTGGCCAAAATCGATTTACAAAAGGGGGTGGTGATGAACAGAGTGTCTGAATTGAGCAGACCACTCTTACCCAGTCCAAAGATCAGGGCTTGATCCATCACCGTTATTTATCTCACTGCCCCATCCCAGCTCAGAACCTGGCTATATGCAAATCAGTCTGTCCCTGGCCCAGTGCATCATGGGAACAGGGCAGACTAAACTACAAAGCCAATTCTTTACCAGAAAGGAGACAAGCTACCGGGGACCGGTTTCTGGCATTTCAGCCTCTTCGGCCCGGCTTGCTTGAATCCTGATGGAGCAGTGAGAAAGGGACTCATGTCTGAGTATACCCTACCACACCTATAGTGGCCAAAATCGATTTACAAAAGGGGGTGGTGATGAACAGAGTGTCTGAATTGAGCAGACCACTCTTACCCAGTCCAAAGATCAGGGCTTGATCCATCACCGTTATTTATCTCACTGCCCCATCCCAGCTCAGAACCTGGCTATATGCAAATCAGTCTGTCCCTGGCCCAGTGCATCATGGGAACAGGGCAGACTAAACTACAAAGCCAATTCTTTACCAGAAAGGAGACAAGCTACCGGGGACCGGTTTCTGGCATTTCAGCCTCTTCGGCCCGGCTTGCTTGAATCCTGATGGAGCAGTGAGAAAGGGACTCATGTCTGAGTATACCCTGCCACACCTATAGTGGCCAAAATCGATTTACAAAAGGGGGTGGTGATGAACAGAGTGTCTGAATTGAGCAGACCACTCTTACCCAGTCCAAAGATCAGGGCTTGATCCATCACCGTTATTTATCTCACTGCCCCATCCCAGCTCAGAACCTGGCTATATGCAAATCAGTCTGTCCCTGGCCCAGTGCATCATGGGAACAGGGCAGACTAAACTACAAAGCCAATTCTTTACCAGAAAGGAGACAAGCTACCGGGGACCGGTTTCTGGCATTTCAGCCTCTTCGGCCCGGCTTGCTTGAATCCTGATGGAGCAGTGAGAAAGGGACTCATGTCTGAGTATACCCTGCCACACCTATAGTGGCCAAAATCGATTTACAAAAGGGGGTGGTGATGAACAGAGTGTCTGAATTGAGCAGACCACTCTTACCCAGTCCAAAGATCAGGGCTTGATCCATCACCGTTATTTATCTCACTGCCCCATCCCAGCTCAGAACCTGGCTATATGCAAATCAGTCTGTCCCTGGCCCAGTGCATCATGGGAACAGGGCAGACTAAACTACAAAGCCAATTCTTTACCAGAAAGGAGACAAGCTACCGGGGACCGGTTTCTGGCATTTCAGCCTCTTCGGCCCGGCTTGCTTGAATCCTGATGGAGCAGTGAGAAAGGGACTCATGTCTGAGTATACCCTGCCACACCTATAGTGGCCAAAATCGATTTACAAAAGGGGGTGGTGATGAACAGAGTGTCTGAATTGAGCAGACCACTCTTACCCAGTCCAAAGATCAGGGCTTGATCCATCACCGTTATTTATCTCACTGCCCCATCCCAGCTCAGAACCTGGCTATATGCAAATCAGTCTGTCCCTGGCCCAGTGCATCATGGGAACAGGGCAGACTAAACTACAAAGCCAATTCTTTACCAGAAAGGAGACAAGCTACTGGGGACCGGTTTCTGGCATTTCAGCCTCTTCGGCCCGGCTTGCTTGAATCCTGATGGAGCAGTGAGAAAGGGACTCATGTCTGAGTATACCCTGCCACACCTATAGTGGCCAAAATCGATTTACAAAAGGGGGTGGTGATGAACAGAGTGTCTGAATTGAGCAGACCACTCTTACCCAGTCCAAAGATCAGGGCTTGATCCATCACCGTTATTTATCTCACTGCCCCATCCCAGCTCAGAACCTGGCTATATGCAAATCAGTCTGTCCCTGGCCCAGTGCATCATGGGAACAGGGCAGACTAAACTACAAAGCCAATTCTTTACCAGAAAGGAGACAAGCTACCGGGGACCGGTTTCTGGCATTTCAGCCTCTTCGGCCCGGCTTGCTTGAATCCTGATGGAGCAGTGAGAAAGGGACTCATGTCTGAGTATACCCTGCCACACCTATAGTGGCCAAAATCGATTTACAAAAGGGGGTGGTGATGAACAGAGTGTCTGAATTGAGCAGACCACTCTTACCCAGTCCAAAGATCAGGGCTTGATCCATCACCGTTATTTATCTCACTGCCCCATCCCAGCTCAGAACCTGGCTATATGCAAATCAGTCTGTCCCTGGCCCAGTGCATCATGGGAACAGGGCAGACTAAACTACAAAGCCAATTCTTTACCAGAAAGGAGACAAGCTACTGGGGAAACATTGGGCCTTCCCACTCTGCGCCCGCTGCCCCTGTGCTGCTGAGGGTGTAACTATGATACCAACCTAAACCTGGGAGACCCCTGAGTCTTGCCCCAGAACCTTAACTCTGCCAGTCGAGTACTTACCTGAAAGCCGTAGGGTAACATTGACTGAATTTTCACTTGGAAATTCATCTGTCGAGCTTTGAAACTTTAAAATATTCACCTAAAATTATCCACTCAATGAAAACAAAATTACTCACCTGTTACCAGGAGAGATCCAAGTGCTGGGTTCAGGTACCCAACTCTGACCCGAAAAAGTAATTACAATTGTGATTTTCCGATAACTTGGTTTTCCTCCATAGGATAACATTGCCTGGTTTTCACCAGAAATTCTTCTAAGTGTCGATTTTTGCAACTTTGAAATACTCTTAAAAATCGCCTGTTTTACAAAAACGATTTCCTTCAACTGTTTACAGGAGATGCACCAGGGCTGAATCCAGGATCCAGCCCTGAGTAAGAAAAACATACGCAAAGTAACTGATATTGCATTTACTTAAAATTCCCATTGAGCTCAATGTTATTATCAGTGTTAAGATTGTGTTGCACATTGCAACCTTTGTATCTATTGCATTCAAAAGTCTATTGCTCATTGAAAGTATTCAACTGTAGCACCTCATTCTGAGAAATTATTTTTATACAAACTTGTGGTTCTAAAATAAAATAACAATATATTTTTGTATACAAAACAATTGGCCTAGAGTTCAGTTTCTTGAGTATGTGAGCCCATTTGCTGACTGATTGTGTACAACAAATGCTTTACACTGTCCTCTGATACTGCCTTACTGCTCGACCAAGCTATCACTTTAGAGAGTAAGGTTAACTGCCTCTGCCTCAGGCACCTCCAATGACGATTGGGTGACTTTGACGGAGATGAAAAAAGAACTGATAAGGATCACCATACATGGGGTGATGATGACAGAATACCTTAAAAACAACATAGCCCCACAGGGACTAATTGTTAATATTATACCAAGACTGTTCCTGGAAGATAAACAATTCAAAGTTGACTGGTGCCAGGTGTCCTGGAAATGCACCAAAGATTTACTCTTCTTAATAACGCAAACAGCGAAACGACTCGCAGATGCCTTGCTGGAGAAAATCTCGGCCATAGAGGCCACGATGAAGGGTGCCGTCAATAAAAACAACAAAGCCGCCTTCACCACCAAACTAGCTGACATCAACCAGGAAATGGCAGACCATCATGAATATCTTTTGAAACAAAAAACAGCTAAGTTACAGAAAGATATTTCTAAATTCGAGAAAGAGAAGGTTTATCCTTACCTCAAGGACGACTTCAAGAGTAAAAAGAATAATTACTCCTCAGATGATAACTCGGACGAGAATAATAGACGAGGTTCCACGAGCAGTGACTCCAGTGGAGGACAAGCTCCTAGAAACAACCGGATCCCAAATCGCCCCAATTGGCAACAAGGATACCAACAAGGACCAATGTTTCATGGCCCTCCTCATATGACATCCCCATGGCAATACCCCTTCTTCCCACAGGGCCCACCACAATTTTACCCTCTGAATCCGCCACCTTTTCAAGGCAGAGGTTGGGGCAGAGGAAGAGGGCGAAAACGAGGAGGACAGAAAGGAGTCCAGTGGTCAGACCAGTCGACACCACAGACCATGATGGAAACCCGGAGCTCCACTACCAGAGGGAGGAGAGTTTAATTGTCAACCTTTCCTCGAGAACTCTGACCCCTTCCGAAACAAGCGTCTTGGAAAGAGGACTGGGATTTGTCCCCACACCCATCCCAGACAGCTTCCAGGAGATGATTGAAATCAAACATCTTTTTAGGAAGGTACGGTTACAAGCCTTCTTCGACGGCAAACCTGAACCTACGAGCCAAGATACTGGTCTAAAGAAACCTTCCACCTTCACTCCCACGGATGGGATGGTCCCTCCAGAGGTCTTGACCTTTGAGCGAGCAATTCTTGCCAGTCTCAATAAGAAATCCCACATCAAACAATTCCACAACTTGACGAATGCTGAAAGACAAGCCTCGGTCACCTTGGGCAATGATGACACCATTGTTATCAAGCAAGCAGACAAGGGGGGAGCCACAGTCATACAGGACCGTCATGACTACGATCTTGAATGTAGACGGCAGCTATCCAACACCACCCACTAAATGCCCTTTACTGTGGACCCAACCAAACGCTTGACCACTACTATCATGAGTTTAGTGATCGAAGGTGAAACAAATGAATGGATAACTAGGAAGGAAGCTGATTTCCTGATAACAACGGAACCAGTAACATCATACTTTTATACGCTTCCTAAAATCCATAAAGGTATTACTCCAGTCCCTGGCAGACCGATTGTCTCCGGAATAGGGTCCCTACTGGAACCCCTGTCTCAGTTTTGTGACGTCTTTTTGCTACCAGTAGTAAAGAAAATTCCCTCCTACCTCCAAGACACCAGAGATGTCCTTCGCTTGATCAATGATGTGGACGGGAGAGCAGATGTTGACCTCCTATTGACCTTAGACGTGGAAGCCTCATACACGAACATCCCCCAACAGGCAACCTTAGAGGCAGTGGAATCCACCCTGAGGTTGGAAGAATGGACATCCCCCACCCCGATCTCCTTTATCATGGAATTAGCTAACATAGCCCTCACTGAGAATTTCTTCAAATACGAGTCTCAACTATACCATCAGATCCGTGGAACTTCTATGGGTTCAACCTTCGCGCCGAGCGTGGCTTGTATATACATGGCCGCCTTTGAGAAATATTTCATCTATTCTCCAGAACACAACTCATTCCTTGAGAACCTCACCCTATGGCGTCGTTACATTGACGATATCCTGATTTTTTGGAAAGGAGACCGGACCAGTTGCAATGTCTTCTGCACATGGATCAACCACCAGGATCCATTCCTGAAATTCACAGGGACCATCGCTGAAAATTCAATACCTTTCTTGGACCTTACAATCATGCTGGGCCCGACAGGAATCTCCACTACCCTCTACAAAAAAGAGACTGACAGAAACAGCCTCCTGCTCTACAACAGCCATCACACCAGGGCACTGAGAGATAACCTACCGTTTGGCCAATTTCTCAGACTCCGCAGGAATTGTACCTCGACTACAGACTACCAGCGGGAGGCGAACATCTTGCAACATAAACTCCAGGAGAGAGGTTACCCGACAAGACTACTGAAACGATCGGCAAAGAGAGCACTCAACAATAACAGAGAATCTCTCCTTGAAACCCACACAAAGGAGAAAGAGGATATCATTACCTGCGTAACGTCCTACACAAAAAATTCCTCTTTCATCAAAAAAACAGTGAACACTCACTGGGGTATTTTGAATTCGGTGAATTTGGACATTCCCCGCCCTCGTTTTGCCTTCAGAAGAACCACTAATCTTAAGGACCAATTGGTTCATACCCGACCGAGGAAGACGAGCACCCGCCCTCAGAACACACTCTGGGACCGGCCCCCAGTCGTGGGACATTTTCGGTGTGGCAATTGTGTTGTCTGTCCTCAAACTACACAAACAAAATCAGTCCAACTCTCAGACACCTTCGCATGGCATCTGAACAGACACACGAACTGTAATAGCAGCAAGTGCATCTATATGCTGACCTGCCCCTGTGGGTTGAAGTTCATTGGAATGACGACACGAACGGTCAAGGTACGCATTATGGAACACAACAGCAATATCCGCTGTACCAAGACCCATACCCGGCTATATGAGCATTGCAAGCAACAAGGCCACGCCGCAGAGAACATGCACTGGGTGGTCTTGGAATGGCATCCCTCATCAAACCAACAGGCCCTATATAGAATTGAACAGAGATGGGTACACCGTTTGCATTTAGACACTGAGGGACTGAATGACTCGGTCCCCTGGAATATGCTAACTAAATAAACTTAAGCTAGAATGACATATCTCCCTGTTTCAATGCCGACCATACCCATATGTAGTGTACCCGTATGGCATGGTCTCTACACACTGACATCACATACCGACTTGATTACCTCCAAGATGTTATAACACACCATGATGCGCTGCCCTGCCTTGGGTTCCTGCATTGCAGCTTTGATGCTTCTAGAGATGAGCTTGCCACTCAGCATAACGACTCCCAACACTTTTGGCCCCGACATGATTTTGTCCCCTGATTTCCCCAAACATAGTATTGTTGTAACACACCAAGATACGCTGCCCTACCTTGGATTCCTGCATTGTAGCTACGATGCACCTAGAGATGAGCTTGCCACTCAACATAACGACTCCCAACGCCTTTGGTCCCGACATGATTTTGTCCCCCGCCGGTCAGCCCCTCCCCCCTGATCATAAAGATTAATATGACCGATCCTGCCATTGTTATGGATTAAACGTCAAACTACCACGCTACTTTTTCCATTCTAAAACGCTTGACATGGGGGACAAAACTAAAAAAAAAAAGGCACTCTAAAGGTTTTCCTACCCCACTCCAAGATGGCGCGTTACTCTGAAGCGCCGACGCATACACGTCATTACCAAGCACCAGGCCTCCGGACCTGATTGGCCGTGTTGCCAAGCAACCAAAAGCGGTACACGCCCCCTAATTACGGCCTGATCATAAAGATTAATATGACCGATCCTGCCATTGTTATGGATTAAAACGTCAAACTACCACGCTACTTTTTCCATTCTAAAACGCTCGACATGAGGGACAAAACTAAAAATACAGGCACTCTAAAGGTTTTCTGACCCCACTCCAAGATGTTGCGTTAGTCTGAAGCGCCGATGCATATACGTCATTACTAAGCACCAGGCCTCCGGACCTGCTTGGCCGCGTTGCCAAGCAACCAAAAGCGGTACACGCCCCCTAATTACGGCCTCGAGGACGGACATTTAACGGCGCCTGACACAACAGAACACCGCCAGCTGTTCTGCGTGCCGAGCCACGTCGGTGTGTGGGATTTGGTGTAGAGAGGTAAAGTCCTCGTGTTGCAAAGGTAAGGGGGTTCGATGTGAAAGGCTTAAGTCCCTGAAACTATCCGGGCTCAATGGACCTTCGAACGAGGCCATCTGGGTCTTGTTTACCCGCAACCCAGGGGTTCTAGGAAACTGCCCTCACCCGGGTTGGTGGCGTGGGTGTAGGACTCGTGGCGCCCTCGGGTCCCAGACCACCACGGTGGCTATTCTCGAAGGCTACCTCAGCTTTTCAGCCCTGTTCCTCCGACTCCGAGACACAGGGGGTTCTTCCCCCACAAGGCGAACTATAGTTCACGCAGGAGGATGCGCTGTGGTTGGTGTGGGGGCCCGATCGATATCCACTGGGTCTCCGCTCCGGCTGCAGCTTGACCTGAGTGGTATGTTTTTACTGGTGCCGACGGGTGGTGGGCGAGACCACAGTGGGATTGTTGGTTGTGTCCGCCCTCTGCACAGAATCTTGCCCCTGAGGAGATTCAAACGTTCTCCTAAAATCACTTTCCCTCCAACTCTCTCCCCCCTCACCCCCTTCCCCTACTTATCTTTTACAGATACTTACCTTACAGCGCAGGTCCCACGAGAACAGTCTGTGGGGACCAGCACCAGATACTGAGGGTAAGACCGCTAATGATAAGTACTTTTGCCCCCCCCAACCTTCTCTTAGAGCTCATATGGCGTCACATTCCTCATAGTACCAACCAATATAATCTGACATATGCATGAGTCATGAAATATTTGTTGGAAACCCAATACGGCCAAATTTAGCCATCTTTTAATCTTTTATAGATGTTAAGAATCCTTTTTCCTCTCTCCCTCTAATTGTTGATTCAGATATCCCGGGTGGGCGAAAATTAGCGCTCCACACTAGGGGTTTAGGGTCTCTATACTTATATACAACATTGACTTTCGATATGTATGAGTCTGCGGAGAACATTTATTACTTTATTTTTCTCCCTTTAGGGTGGATTCCTACGCAGGAAATCCTCCTGCTCCGGTCTTCGACCCCCCAGGTTGTATATTCCACACTCCCCAGCCCGCAGTGGGCTCACTATAAGTTTATGAGCACAACCTAGGTCCTGAAGAATTGCCGATAGGGCATGAAACATGTTGACCTGATCATAGGCGAGGGTTGAACGGGACCAATCCCCATAACTTTTGGGTCCCGGTACCCCTCCCTTCACCTATTTTAACAAGGTAGTTAGCTACATGAATAAAGTTATCTGAGTAGACTATACTAACCTTTTTTAACACACATCCCCTCACGCTCACTACTTCACCACTTGGGCCCCTCACACACACTCGATCAACGGCCAGGAACAAAAGAACTCCAAAAAGCGTAGCACTACGTGCTACCCGTCAGGCATTGCAGCGCCGGCCTGACGCTGGAGCAGGAAGCCGATGATGAAACGAGACAACCATCTGGCAAAATGACAGCAGTCATGAAGCTAGTAAGTTGTGTGAGGCATCCCTAGTTCCGACAAGGGACACTTTTCCCTGACCCTTGTATATATCTTTACTTAGAGAGAGGAAGAGAGACCACCCCTTCATACTAACACTACCCCCTGGGGAACTGTGTACATCATTTGGTTATAACTTTAACCTCTGCCAAACCTCTGGGGGACTGTTGGACTCTGTACACACGGTACCTTACTTTGGTGCAGTATATACAGAGCCACATTCTTACACTGATACTTAGCAAAAGGGAGTCAGGGACATGGCAACCATGTTATGTGCCACGTCACAGTGGCAGTAAACTGTGCATGCAGGTCCTGCAATGGCAGAGGCCTCAGACAGGTTTGAAAGACCACTTTCGTGGGTGGCGCAAGCAGTGCTCCAAGCCCACCAGTAGCATTTAATTTACTAGCCCTGGATATGTGAGATACCACTGTACAAGGGACTGACAGGTAAATTAAATATGCCAAACAGGTGTAGACCAATCTTACCAAGTTCACCACAGAGAGCACATGCACTTTAACACTGATCAGCAGTGATAAAGTGCACAGAGTCCTAAAACCACCAACGACAGGTCTGAAAAAATACCGGAGAAAGGCAAAAAGTTCTTGGATGACTCTGCAAAAAGGGCTAAGTCCAACAGGTTGTCTTGGTAGAGTGAAAAATTATTATTACAAAATACGGGTAACACTGAAATGCCGCTGCTGCATGGTGCTTGAAGCTGTCACGATCAGGTGGGGCAAATCATTACCTATGTGGCATGCAACAGGTGGCCTTTGTTCTGACGATACATGTGATTTCATCACATTCTCTCAGTGGGGACACAGGATATTGATATCATGACCTTCGAAGATGAAGATATTTTGTGAAAACAATGTGAGAAGGTGTGAACATTGAGCCTTTTATATTAATTGTACCCAAATCCTGGCAAACGAATGTCTGTAATACTGTGTTCTTGTATTTAGTATTTTATTAACCTTTAAAAAGTGAGTCCAGCCATACCAATCTTTTTGTATTGTTTGATATATATTCAAAAGTATATTTCTTGCTTTTCCAAAGAATGAGTATAGCATGCACGGGTTAGTTCTTGAAGGATATATTTGCGCAGCATGTGGTCCCACAGTATTGCCATGTACCTGGAGCTGGACACCTATCTGACCAGTGAATGAATGACAATAACATGAGGTCCTTCCAGTGGACCCTCTAAAACACCCCTTTTGATTTGTCTCTCTATTGGTGAGTCTCAATAATATAATTTGACAAGAGTACAGTTAACGATCAAAATCTAATGTAGACAGATGGAATGCATGTTATAGTAACATGTTGTACCTTGCCAGACTGATGTCGGCACAATGATGCTCTTTGCTTTACTTTTTGCCAGGAGCCATACCGTCGCAGTGTCACATCTTTTCACAACATATTTCTGATGAAGCAACAGTGATATCTGGTTACATGTCAGGTATACAGATGTAGTAAGCCTACCTACTTGGCATTCTCTTTCTGCCATATAACATTTAGATAATACAGATATTTACAGGATTGTCATCCTGCTCAACTTTTATTTGACTAACAAAGGGTTGCAATGAAAAAGCTGTTGCTGTAGGTAAAACTTGACACAGACACAATGCCCGGGTTTAGTGACACCGGCAGTGGGACAAGGCTGTGAGATGTGTGAGGGTAAGGTACAAATTATACATGTGAAGAGACACTTACAACATGGCTACTTCAAACATGAATTATTTATGTATGACATATTATGAGCTGTTTGTGAGGAGCACGGTGGATTGTGTATTTGAATGTGTTCAATACTTGAAATGGAATGTTAATGTGTGTAGACATACAGAACAGCACTTACCAAGCCCTGTGATTTGTAGTCTGTTTGACCAGTCCAGATGGCAGTGCAGGAAGGACAACACCACTTGAGGCGATGGCAGGTGGCAGAATGGCTTGAGACACAGATTTTCCAATGATATTGTGACTAGTCAATATGTGAATTGATGAGGCCATGCATCTGTGCTTGAATTATCATTGTGAGGCAAGATATAATATGACCAGTGTGACTCATGTGAGTAGTGCTGGGACGTCATAGTAGATGTAGAGGAAGTGTGACATGTAATTTGAACTATCAAGTGGTACATTCAAATATGTTTCTGACGTGTGGGTAGAAATAAATTACATACACACTTACCCACCAGTCTGTGAGTCGTAGGAATGGGCTGTGGGTTCTGTCCTAGTTGTACTCTTGCCACACCTCGGATGTGTGTGGGATCTTCAAACAGTACACACAGTGCACCGGGAAGAGGATTAAACATGGCTCCCCTGGACTGTATATGCTCGTAATTGGACTCGTAGGTGAACATGATATTGCCTGGTGACTATGGATTGTGGTACTCAGGCTAAACAATCACTTTGGAAATGCATGTTGCAGCAAAAGCCTAACCTTTTTCTGGTTGCTGGGACGATTTTTACAAGGTTGGCTAATTTTGGGTAATGAATTCATCGCTATCAGTATTTTATCTTACCCATTTTTATAGAAAGACCTACAATAAAATCTAAACTGATGGTATGCAAAATACAAGGGGATTTTGTTAAAGTCGTAAGATACTATAGGGGCCTGTCTGCTTTATTTACCTGACACATATCACAGGTAGATACAAACTTCTTTGCTTGTTTGAATACCTTGGTCCACAAAAAGTGTCTCATTAAAAGATCATTGGTGATGATGCGTCTTGTGTGTCACCTAATGTTTAATAATGACGCAATTTTGGGGCGTATCTGTGTTGAACATTATTCAGAAAATCTAATTCATGGTCTCGATAAGACTATGATCATGCTAATAAGATTGCCCTTCACTCAGTCTTCAAAATTCATAGTCACATCTTGATTGCTAATTTGTTTTAGAAAGTTACTGATATCCTCCCGCCTCTTATTTGACCCTTAGGCATGATAGGTTGTGTTATGATGGAAGGGGTGACTTCGATAACCCACTCAGCATTATGTGAAAGAGCATCCGATTTACATTTCTTTGCCAGGTACGTGTGTAATTGTCGCAAATAACAATGACTAATGTAATTGTTGAGTTGTTAATCCATGTTCACACTTGTAAGAAATTGCGTTGTTTGTTGACTGGGGAGTAAGCCCTCGTCAAGCAGTAACCACAATCCTTGTCAGAGTAAGGCACAAGCAATTCCCAAAGTAACCTATGCTCAACCTCTTCAGAGCTTGGCACAGGGCATTCAGGCTTAACTTAGAGACAATGCGTAAAGTATTTGTAGAGATATTGATATTGAATTTTAAAGTTTGCAGTGAAAATAGCACCAAAAAACATAAAGACCTATAGGGAATATCTGGTTGCACCGGACCAGGACAAAGTCACTGACTTTTTTAAACTTTTGTTATCCAACAGTTCTCCAGTTCAATATCCTGAGGAGACACTGAATTCTAATGTGTTGACATGCGTTGACATGTTGAATTATGGTACTGAACAATAGTGTTGTGAGGAGTAGACTTCCAAAAAAGTGAGCTTCTCTTATCCAAAGGAACTGGTTCTGCCCCTGGTTTTGGTTTAAAGGACAAAATACGGAGATTAAGTTATTGGACTATGGATATTTGACCGTAAGATGTTCTTGTAATCAACTGCACTGGACCCAGTACATTTTTTGTCATTTCGTTTTGTTTCATTTAATTTATTATATACTCACATATTGGTGTTGGGATTACACAAATTATATATGACAGTTGGCTGTATCTATTGATGCGATGTTTAATCATGATTTGTTACTAATGATTAATATGGTGTGCAATTAACCAGTGACTTTAAGTGTTTCGGAATGAGATAGTAATAATTAGTGTGATCATGAAATTAAATGATTTGATCCAACTACCAAAAGTGTTTTGCGTAAACAGTCAGGGAGAAGTATTTTGCTTGTCTTGATGTTCTTCTACTTTCTAAAAGTGGCATTTTACGAAGTGCAAATTAAAATCTGACTTCACCATAAGTTTGGATTTTAAATTGTGATTCCAGAGACACCAGACTTGAACGGTTTATCTCTTCCTAATTGGAAATTACACTTATAAAATGTAATAAGGTAGTTCTAATGGTATCCTATGGGAGGGATAGGCCTTGAAATAATGAAGAACGACTTTGAGAGTTTTTCACTAACAGAACATGCAAAACTTAAAAGTACATGTCCTACCTTTTAAATGCATTGCACCCTGCCCTCTGGGTTGTCTAGATCCTACCATAGGGGTGACTGATGTGTATAAAAAGGGAAGTGTTGGGTCTCCAAAAAGGGTTCTTTGGCCAGATCAACATGGCAGTTCAAACTGCACACACAGGCCCTGCAGTGCAGGCCTGAGACATGATTAAAGGGCTACTTAAGTGGATGGCATAACAAGTGCAAACCCACTAGAAATGTAATAACCATTAATAATAATTTTAACTGTTTTTATCAGAGATTTGATACTTTCGCATTGTGATATCAGGGTAAAACACTAGTTTTCTTTCTTAAAAAAAACAATCTTCTTTTTAAAGTAATAGTCAGAATACTTTAAATGATCTTCAAGTAGTTGTCAATACTAAAATGATGAGTTGAGCACAAGAGAGGCATGTTTTTGCTTGAGTTGCCATTAATTATGTTTGTGTTGGCAAGCAAGGGAAGTTGATACTGAGGCCTAGTTTTTTCTGGGAGCGGGAGGAGCAATCTGTTTTTCTTTGAGCACCAGCAGCATTCATGGCACACTGTGTGGTGAAGTAGTCTGCAGCAATGCAGTTTGTCCTAAGGATGACAGCTCAATTCAGTTACTGCTAGCAAGTAAAATCTAAACATTGCAGCACAGTCTAAGTTTCCAATGGGGTATCATTTTTTGGGGACAAATTGTTCACACACATTGCAAGGTAAGGAATGTATTAATTGTTGTGTACCCATTTCTTCTCTTTTTTGAACGGTGCATTGTGCTGGTATGCGCAGTGAACGTGGTAAATAAAAGAGTGATCCCCCCTCTCATCATTGTGTGAGATTTCATTGCAGAAATGCAATAGCATCTTGATCTGAGCGCTCCTGCACATTCTCTAGTGCTTTCTGTGGAACTGCATCTTAATTTTGGAAGCAAATCTCTGCATGATTAGCCTCTTGACATTTTGGAAGATTTACAGACTCTTCTTGATTAAGGATTGGCCTAGCTACACCGAAACTTATTCAGAGAATACACTGGCTGTAGGACATGATGCATATTTAATTATCAAATTTCTAAGTCCTGCCACTACTCCATTTTCCATGCCATAATCTCAATGATCCAGTTGAAACTGTACATTTTCATCAAAATACTTTATTATCATCCTCTCAGTTGTCATGATTGACCACAGCTGAATTTAGATGCTGGCCTAATCGCGCCTAGCTGAGTAAACCAGTGCTGATTGCTGCTGTTGCTACAGCTACTGATTTGTGTGGATGAAGAGGGCATTCCTATATTTGTTTGCCATTGAATTTCTTTTCTTTGATAAGACTGTCATTACAGTCCAGCTCCTTTACTTGTCGATTGTTCTATTCAGAATAGGGCAGAACAGTGGACAGTAGAGATCTGTAACAGAGATTCAGAACAGTAGCAAGGATGTAATGTAAACGAGACTTAGAACAGTGGTACATACCTTCTCTTTGAATGTCCCTGTCCCCGGGTTTAGACTTCGCTTTGACTGCGGGCTCAAAAGAAAACTGCTTACAAAACCAAATGCTTCGTTATTTTCTTTTCCTGTGAATGTTCTTCCTACACATATATCAATGCTCTTTGTATTAGTGTCCCTGTGCTCTGCCTGTGTGGCATCCCTAAATGAAGCAACCCTTTTGTGGATACATCCAATTAGATCCAGCTCATGAGGTTACAAAGATGCCTTTGGAAAATTCATTACATTTTGCCTGCATCACAAAGTCATGTATAGTTGTATATTGTTTATAGGTTTTATTGCATGTAGAGAGTGGACTTGCTTATAGTCGGAATGTCTTTTAAGAGAGAATGTATTAGGAAGCCATTATCTTACCACAGCACCCTCAGCTGTTTCGAAACTTTATCAGAATGGCTCAAATGAGCATAAATCTTGCAGCAAGAGCTTAACACTTTTTTTGTGAACCTCTCCTTTTTGTTATAGGTCCTGTGTAATGAGGTTCACACAGTGGAGAAAATGAGCACGTAAAATAATTTTCCATTTGCATTCTCACAGATAATGTGTCTTCCATTGTCAGTAAGAAAACAACCAATGCTCAAACCTCTAGGTTAACTTTTTCCTCATCATGAATGCTTAATGCAGTAATGGCATTACATGTGCTTAATTCACCTGAGTTAACTTCCTTGAAGATTACCAAATGGTCCACAAAATATATAGCATCTGTAGTCTCACCACTACCCCACATGCCAGCTGTCAAGGTAATAGTGTGTGCAGTGCTTTCTAACTGTGAACCTTCAACCAAGGCTAGTGTTGTCCTGTGCAGCTATGGCACAGCACTAGTGGAAATGTAGATCGGCTTGATGTTTTCCTTGTTGTATTCCCTCATGAAGTGAGGTAAAGTTGTGGCGCTTCCCAATTGCTACACAGGTAGTTTGATGGTTTCTTGGATATGTTCTTTCCTTGATAACATTTTTTGATAGTGATCTGTTTATTGACAATGCAAAAACTGATGTCTTTCATGGGGTGGAATCAAAACTCTGAGAGGCAGTCATAAAATTCCAGTGACAGGCTGAGGTTGTTGATGTAGTCACACTTTTGGCAGGGTACAGTGTTCTCAATTCCGGATGTGAAAGTCTGCCGCCTTTGTGCATTATCATCATCTCTTTTCTCTAGCGTAGGCACTATGGATTTGCAGATTAATTTATGGAACCTTGATGTTTTTTTTGGATTTTCACACTACACTTCAGGATAGCATACTCTAGAGTCTGCAGTGTAGCTATAGGTTTTGCGAATGTAAACAAATCTCAAATCCAAGATATGTTTTTTCGGTCAGTGACAAAAGAAGTTGGTGCTTTGGTGGTGAAGAAAAATTAACTTCTCTTGCTTGGCTTCTTCTTTTAACTGCACTAACAGAAGTAAGGAAATCTTTACCACCATCAAAAATGTCGCCACGCCTCCAGTCACCTTCAGCAACATCAACTCCTTACAAGATCTTAGCAACAAGCTCTTGAAATTCTTCTATAACAAAATTACCTCCATACACGGCAACTTCAACCCTCAACTAGACGCAATCACTGCGGTAACTCAATTTGCCATCATAGCTGTAGAACAAACCCTGACCTCTTGGCCCCTGTCAACACAGGTCCCGCCTGACTCATAAGACCTCTTGGCCCCTATCACCACAGGTCCCATCTGTCCCTTAAGACCCTTGCCCCCACAACTCCTCACCAAAGGACTCCTACCCATCAGTGAAGCATTAACATTCATCCTCAATGCCTCCATCGAGTCAGTCACATTCTCGGACACCTGGAAACATGCTACCATCATTCCCATGCTCAAGAAAAGATCTGCTGACCCAGCCACATTTTTCAACTACAGACCCATCTCCCTCCTAATATACCTAGCAAAGGTCTTAGAGGAACATATCAACCGATGCCTCACAAGCCACCTCAGCAACCACCAGCTCCTCAGCAACATGCAGTTTGGATTTTAGGCCAACCACGGTACAAAAACAGCACTCATCCCCACCACAGACAACATCCTCGACAGAGGAGACATGGCAGCCCTCGTTCTCCTGGACCTCAGTGCAGCATTTAAGACAGTCTCACACCCAACCCTCACCAGGTGCCTGCACACGATTGGCATCCATGGACCTACTCTCTGCTGGATCTGCTTCTTTTTGAATGGATAGAATACAGGCTGTCAGCCTGGCTCCTTTCTCCTTTGAAGCCCGCAAACTAATCCACAAAGTGATTCAAGGCTCATCGCTCAGCCTCACCCTCTTCAGCCATACATGATCCCTCTGGCCAAAGGTATCTGCGCCCATAACATCAACATTCTCTGGTACACACTCATGACACTCAACTCAGACTATTCCTCTTGTACAAGACCCCTAACACAAGAAACACATCCACCACATGCATGACCTCAGTCACTAACTGGGTGAAAGCCACCTGTCTTAAGCTCAATGTTGACAAGATAGAAGTAGTGATCTTTGCAAAGAACACCTCATCATTGGACTCCAACGGGTGACCGGTCAAACTCAGACCCACATCCATACCCAACACCTATGCCAGGAACCCTGGAATCATCATCAACAGCAAACTGGACATAACCGCATTAGTAAACTCTGTCAATGCATCCTGAATCCACATTCTCAAGATGCTGAGCAAGATCTTCAAATTGCTCCCAAGCAACACTAGAAAAAGAGTCAATCAAGCCCCAGGCACCAGCAAGTTGAACTACGGGAACGCCCTCTACACTGTGATCATTTGAAAACTGCAAACTATTTAGAAACAACAGTAAGGCACAGACGATCACAATGCACAGTACACATCACAATACTACACTACTTCACACAATACCATTGTAATGTGGTAAGGATACCAGACATTGCTTGAGATGCGATTTCAAGTGGGGTCGCTGAATGCAATCATGGCAGATAGGATATCGTACAATTAATACAGCCTACCAGGCCCCCTGAGTAAACACACTATGATGTTTTCAATCAATTCAATTCAATACACTAAAATGTAATTACCAGCTTGCAGTGTTTTCATGTCCTGTTGTTTGTGAACCTAGGAGCGAGCACAGAACACCCTAAAACGGGACAGGTAGAGGACAGTGCAATACGGATAAACTTTTCAGAGTTCTGAGAAACTTTAATGGAACACTGTTTACCAAAATGAAGGATCATAAACTTCCAGTAATGATGTATACCCTGTTTCTCCTTAAGCTATCAAAAAGTGTTCGAAATCTAGATGTTTATTGTCATCAGATCACTTTGACAAAAGAAAAATACACAAAAAACAACAAAGTGATGGAAGAAATACTTGAATTAATCTCAGCCAATGGCAATTGCTTGGGGCCACATTCACATTTCCCACCCACTTGCACAACACAAGAATCCCACACTTGCTTTAATCTACATAGACTTTGTCAGTGAGGTTGAGTTAATATTTTTTGAAACATTTGAACAAGGAGCAATTTATTTATTTAGATCTACAAATTATACTGCAAACGCGGATATGTGGCATGGGAGTCAAATACATATTTATGCATTGCACGCAATGATTGTGGAATATTGTAATATAATTGTGGTTCTCTGCCAGTGCCAGCATTAGATGGCAATTCTCTAGAAACATTTGGACTTAGTTTATACCATTTAACAAAGGTAAATTAACTTTGCATCAACAATTTCGTTTACTACTGTTATGCTTCCCCTCCAAGCACTAGCAAAAAATTGCATCAATTCGATATTAGGCAGCAAACTTATTTGATTACACCAGACAAAATGTACAAAAAACTCAATATATATTAGGTCTTTTGTTTAAAGGCATCAAACGTCATGGCAGGCTCCAGATAATTGCTTCCATGCAATTTAAGACCTGTCAACGTGGTAGAAAAAACTTGATGAAGTCACAACATTCACCACCGCAGGCTGTTGTTGCAGATCTCACATTGTTCGCCATCACTGGAGGGCGCTGGAGCACAAAGAGTCAGCTTCACTGAAGCTTTGCGTTGGAGGTGTTCACCTGCAGCAGAGTCTCAGCACAACAGGCGCTTTCACTGTTATGAAGAGCCCAAAACTTCAGGATTTCTCCATTCTTCACCGAGGACTGCACTCTGATGCCAACAAATGGTCCTGGATCTGAGGCGGCACCTCTTGGGAATCAGGGACTAACTATAGCAGAGGCCAGAGGGGGCCGGACAGGTCCAAAGCAGATCCAGGCAGATCCAGTTGCAGCAGGGCAGCTGGGCAGTTGCAGGAAGCTCTCTGGAGCTTGTTATGTCGCTGTATCTTAGTACAGGAGGTCAGCCAACTGACCCTTGGAGTCACTCAGGTTAGTCTGGAATGAAGGGAGCAGGTCCAGTCTCTCATCTCAGAGAACAAAGCAGGCTGCAGCAGCAATGTAGTCCTCTGATGGCAGCAGTGCAGTCCTTTCAAAGAACAAGGCAGGCCTCAAGCAGCAAGGCAGTTCTCTGAGTACAAGGCAGTCTTTCTTCTGTACTCCACAGGTCCAAGAGTGTACTGAAGAGTAGCTTGGAGGCCCATAACTGCCTATACCTGGTGCCTGTCTTTGAAGTGGGGATAATATTCTGGCTACCCCACATGTGGTTCTGGAATGTTCTTCCTTTCCCCTGCCAAGATATCAAGACGTCTGGGGTGACACTAGACTACTGTCAGGTTCCTTTGCAGGTGTGTTGGTGGCAGACCTTTGGAATGTAAGTGGGGGCATGGAACTGCTCTGCCCCAACCTTCCTGGTAGGATGGCCCATCCTACCAACACCTAATTCCCCTTTGTCTCTTTGTCTGGAAGGAATACATAACGGTCAACTGCCAAGCTATTACTAGTCATGTGACCAAGGACACAGGCGGTAGACACCAGAGGGTTAGGACAAGAATATGCCGACTTTCTAAAATTATGTCATACTATCTGATTTCATTTGATTCCAAACTTGACATCCCTATCTGTTCCTAATCAAAAGCTACCACTTATTAAATGTAATAAATTTACCCTATATTATCAAATGGAAGGGATAGGCCTTACAGTGTGATAAACAAATTTAGGGGTTTCTCAGTACCAGTAGATGTAAAGCTTAAAAACACTTCTTTCAATATACAATGGACCCTGTCCTATGGGCGGTTTAGGGCGTATCTTAGGGGTAGCTTTTATAAAGGTAGGTTAAGGCCTGGAAAAAGGTTTATTTTGCCAGGTCAAATTGGCAGTTTCAAAACTTCAGTTGCAGTGGCAGCAAGAGACACGTTTGAAAGTGCTACTTAAGTGGGTGGCACAATGAGTGCTATTGCTTACTAGTAGCATTTTATTTACAGACACTGGGTACATGCAGTACCATATACTAGGGACTTATACGTAAATTAAATATGCCAATCAGGTTTAATCTAATTGCACAATGTTTTAAGGAGGAAGCACAAGCAGATTAGCAGAGGTAAAGTGCTTAGAGTCCTAATGGCAACAAAATGTAAAATTAATTTTTGAGCATCACCTCACCTTATTTTATTTCTCCTCACATCACCTCTCATCTACACCACTAGGCCCCTCACAGGCACCTCACCTATACAGCTTGGGAAAAAGATCTCTGACAAAGAGACCCTTATAGGGTGCCCGTCAGGCATTGCAGCACCGGCCTGATGAGGAGCAAGCCCTAAGATAAAGCATGACAGCCAAATAGGTGTCTGAGGGACCCACTTTCCAAATTGGGAGACACCCCCACTCCACTACTGAGTAAGGTTGCTGACCAACCTAGCCTCCTTCTGCTTTCCCCACCCTACAGGAACTGCATACTCCTTTGGTGCCAGATTGGAATCTAGTGCTGCCTGGTGGCCTCCCCTTCAATGATGTATGCCACTCACTTCTTGTGAACTTGAAGACACTGGTGCACCCCTGGGCATCTCCAGCATTGCAAGGTGTCCAAGCTGTTAAAGGCAAGTGTTCCATTATTGCTCCTAGTACCTCTACCGCAAGGAGAGAGGAAGGTAGCTAGAGAACTGCCACAATATATTTTTGAGATAGCTATAGCAATTACACCCACCTGTTTCTGTATTAAAATTTTTGGAGCCCTATTGCATCTTTCGCAATGTCGCCTCCTTATCAGCCTTAAGATTTCATTTTCTCTTTCCTGAACTGAAAGCAGTGCCTCACTTGCTCTTGACCATTTCAGCCTGTAGTGATCGAGAACAATAAGATTACCCTTTGCTTTCCCTCTGAATCTCATGTAGAGATAAAGAAGATGCTCGGCCTCAGTCGGAATGTGAATAATTGACCACTAGATGTCAGTGTGGCTCCATTTTGCCTTATCCAAAGACTTTCTTTGGTGACGACGAATTTTCCCTTATGTTTGGTCGTCTCCTATAAAACTACCCACGCATCTTTACAATAGCTCATTTTAGGAAGGAGTATTGATTTACTTGGGGAGGCAAGGTGATGGCGAGGCTGTTTATTTCAGTGGCGGCTGCTGACATTTGAAAGTGATAACGCAGAAAGAAGCAACATGTATTTCTCTGTGTGAGAAAATAAATTCACTTCTTCCAAGGGGTTTATAATTCCAGCTTAACCTTATGGGCATCAATGTAGCCGTCCTGGATACATCTTCAAAAGCACAGTTTCAATGAGTGCAGCCAGGGAAAGTAAACACAAAATAAGTTCAACACAAAAGCAGGAGGACACAGTATTTCGGAACGGGAACTGATAAGAGCCCCCTTTTAAGATATATTAAATACAAGATATTCACAAGCACAGTGCATGCCATGTGCAGGCGAAACCTAAAAACAAAAGCAACCATAACTGAAAGGATAAGACTGACCTTGAGATGCCTCTGCCTGAAATAACAAGCACTGGCATATTTATTTATTTATTTTATTTTGACGTTTATATAGCGCTAGACTCGACCCCCGAAGGAGTATCTCTGCGCTTAGTTCAACCATCAGGCTAAAAGGGCAATGCTCTCATGATTACGCTGGAAAGGGGGTTTTAAAACAGGAACGTCTTCAGTAGTTTCCTAAAAGTTAGGTAATTAGTGCATTGTCTTAGGTTAAGAGGTAGTTTGTTCCAGAGACTGGGGCCCAGAAACGAAAGAGCTCTGCCTCCAAGTCTCGCCTTTCTAATGGGTGGAACCTGTAGCAGAAATTGGTTGCTGGAACAGAGGGTACGTACAGGTTTATAAGGGATAAACTTTTCAGCCAAATACAAAGGACCTGAGCCAAAAATGCTTTTGTGAATAATACAACAGATTTTAAATTTAACCCATTGTCGGATTGGTAACCAATGAAGTTTTTCCAGAAGGGGACGGGAGGGAGTTCTGGGCGGCAAATTGAGAACTAGCCTTGCCGCAGTGTTCTGAGCCACTTGTAGCCTGCTCAGCAAGTTGTCATTTGCTGAAATGAGGAGCCCATTACAATAGTCCAGGCGACTAAGTACTAGAGCCTGGACAAGGGTCTTTCTAGAAGTGTCTGGCAAAAAAGGAAACACGCGTCTCAGGAGTCCAATTACCCGAAAGCAGGACCCCATTGTTTGGTTGACGTGTTCCTTTAAAGACAGTTCTTGGTCCAGCCGAACACCTAGATTTTTTACTGTCTGCTTGGGACTGGGGACAGACCCCAAGTCTAATGGCCACCAGTCAGGCGACCACAACAGTGGAGCCTCCCCAAATAGCATGACCTCGGTCTTCCCTACATTACATTGCAGGAAATTCGAGGCCATCCAACAGGACACCGCCCTCATACCCTCAGCAAATGAGTGCTTGACTGCAGGAATTAAAGTCTGGAAGGAAACAAAAGCTGAGTGTCATCAGCATATGACACCGGAATAAATCCATGCGCTCTCATAAGATCAGCTAGGGGGGCAACATACACATTAAAAAGTGTGGGGCTCAAGCACGAGCCTTGTGGCACTCCCTTGGTGAGCTCCATAGATGTCGAACGAATGGAACCCAAGCTGACTCTTTGTGTGCGACCTGATAGGAAACTCTTCAACCAGGACAGAGCCAGGCCTCCGACCCCAACCTCCGGCAAGCGACTGAGGAAAATTTCATGCAATATCGTGTCGAAAGCTGTGGACAGGTCCAACAGCACCAGAATCATAGAGCTCCCTTTGTCCTGTGACATTCTGATGGTATCAGTCACAGAGAGGAGCTCCGATTCTGTGCTATAGTTGGGCCTAAATCTGGATTGAGAGTGGTCTAAACCTCCCGACAGCTCGATAAAATTCGACAAATGGGTGCTGATATGCTTCTCTGTCATCTTGCTCAGGTAAAGCAGAAGGGATATGGGGCGGAGGTTGGATAAATCTGTCCATGGGAGAGCAGAGTTCTTACAAATGGGATTTACAAGAGCTGTCTTCCATTCCTGAGGTACCTGACCTTCATTAAGAGAGAGATTAATCAAAGTCTGGATCATAGGACAAAGTAAGTTGCCCAGGGAAGTAACAATTAACATTTGGCCGGCAAAATATCTAGGGGGGATCCTGTTTTAATTTGACCCATCAATGTATGGATGTCGCTCTGACTAACCACAGGGAAAACAGTAAGCGTGGCACTGTCACGAGTCAGGGGATTTGTTTTTAAAAAGAGAGAGATGTCATCACACAATGATTGTGAGGAAGCATCAGGACTTTCACAAGCCATAGGTTTAATAAAGGCTTGTAAAATCCGATATAGTGCTTTAAAGGAGTTACCAGCTTCTGCCAACTGAGAGGCGAGGTGATTCCTCCTAGCCAGTCTGATATTTTTATGATATGTGGACATAGCATCAGAGTGACTTTTTTTGTTTTCCTCAGAGTGGGTTTTCCTCCAGGCTTTTTCAAGTTTTCTACAGGCCTGTTTTTCCGATCTTAATTGATCAGTGTACCACGCCTCCTGGCGCGAGGCGGGACGCTGTTTGCACAGTTTCATGGGGGCCAAAGAATAAACCTCAGCTAGAATAGCAGAATTAAACTTAGATAGGGCTGACTCAATATTATCAGAGGCTGTGATGTGGGGCTCGACTAATACCTTCTGGAGTTCATCCATTGTCACTTTATGCCATTGTCTACGCCAAAAGGAAGGAAGGGGGAGGCGTTTATTAGGTTTGTCCAGACCTAAGAAGGAGAATTCAATTATAAAATGGTCTGACCAGTTCACTCGAGTCGAGGGTCGGCATGCAATCTTAGAGCCATTAGAAAAGATCATATCCAAGGTATGACCTGCCAGGTGTGTTGGACCATTATTTTGTTTAATAGAAAAAGGTATGACAATAGAGATGAAGTCTCAGGATTGTTGGGAAGGTCTCCATGTATATTAAAGTCTCCTAGAAGAAGGAAATCATCTCCAGCTTTGAAGTGTGGGGCCAGTAGTTCGATTAGGGAGAGTGCGAAACCAGCAGTTGGCCCCGGAGGGTGGTAAACCAGGGCCCCCCTTCAGTGGGCTTAGGACGGGGTAGTGATCCTAAAGATCATAATTTCCACCGAGGGGCTACTCCTTTGTTCCAATATGGAAACATTCACCCCCTCCCTATAGACAATAGCAATACCGCCACCGGTTTTAACTGGTCGATCTAGCCTTATTATTTTATATCCTGCGGGGAGGCCCAGAGTAATAGCAGGGACCGTATGAGGTTTTAACCAGGTCTCGGTCAAAAAAACATATTTCAGGCTGTGCGGTAGAGATGAAGTCCCAAATTTTAGTATGATGTTTCGGAAGAGAGCGGATGTTGCAGAGAAAGCTCTTCCAGCCAATCGGCAGATGTATTTCCCCTCTATGGCACCCAATAGAAGTAGATGTGTGGGAAGCCTGAAACTGGCAATATATGCACGCAAAAGGACCTTCCAGGCATGGCCAGGAATCACGAGCACAGCCCACAAGAGGCACTGATTGAAAGTCCAGTAATTCCTGAGCCGAGTAACTAATACGATTTACTACAGTAGGAGTTATACTGACTTGGACAGAGTCCATGGCCCCTGGCCTCGTCCGGTCGCGGACGGGCGCAGACGGGCTACTTTTTGGCTACTCTTCGGCGTGTCTTCGGCGCTACCCTGCGTGCGAATGCTGCACGCTCGAGGTCAGACGAGGGCTAAATACCCCTGAAAATCCTACGACTAGAGCGCTAACCGCTCCAGTGATAAAGCGGAAGTGCCTGGCTCTCCCTGACCCGCCCTCCGTGCAACGGTACTGGCTACCGGGGCGGGCAGGAGTGGTGACTGAGCCCAGGCTTCCTGTGAATAGCCGGTGAGTGCCAGACCCCCTTGTAATTCCCCAAAAATGGCACAGATAGGGTGTTTAATAAAAGCAATCAAGTTGCAGTCAGAACACAAATCAAGTTTTCAGTTAAAAGTTTGTTTTTAGAATTGCAGCGTTAGCATTGGGAGCACTGATTTTTTACCTGTGGCCAACAAGCGGATCAGGGAAGACACTGCCACCGTCTTCCCTACCGCAGCTCGCCCTCAGTCAGACTCTGCCTAAATACCCCTGAAAATCCTACGACTAGAGCGCTAACCGCTCCAGTGGTAGGGCGGAAGTGCCTGGCTCTCCCTGACCCGCCCTCCGCGCAACGGTACTGGCTACCGCGTCGGACCGGGGCGGGCAGGAGTGGTGACTGAGCCCAGGCTTCCTGTGAATAGCCGGTGAGTGCCAGACCCCCCTTGCAATTCCCAAAAGTGGCCCAGATAGTGTGTTTAAAAAAAGCAATCAAGTTGCAGTCAGAACACAAATCAAGTTTTCAGTTAAAAGTTAGTTTTTAACAATGCAGCATTAGCATTGGGAGCACTGATTTATTACCTGTGGCCAACAAGCGGATCGGGGAAGACACTGCCACCGTCTTCCCTACCGCAGCTCGCCCTTAGTCAGACTCCGCCTTATTACCCCTGAAAATCCTACGACTAGAGCGCTAACCGCTCCAGTGGTAGGGCGGAAGTGCCTGGCTCTCCCTGACCCGCCCTCCACGCAACGATACTGGCTACCGCGTCGGACCGGGGCGGGCAGGAGTGATGACTGAGCCCAGGCTTCCTGTGAATAGCCGGTGAGTGCCAGACCCCCCTTGCAATTCCCCAAAAGTGGCACAGATAGCGTGTTTAATAAAAGCAATCAAGTTGCAGTCAGCCAATAGGTCTCACCTTTGGGACCTTATACGAGTTTAGCCAAGCAACAGTTGACGTTGTTGCACCGAGGATATTGTGCTGCATAACTAAATTCTTATAAGGTCCCAAAAGCGAGACCTATTGGCTATGCCAAAGCTTGTTTCAAAGGAGGTGGGGTGTCGGTTTCCACAAAAGTCTGCAGTAGGAGGGGGTAGGGAACGGCAGGGTGAATTAAAACTGTTCCAATAGTAGCTTTTTAATTAGAGCCTTCTCTTTAATGAGCTAAGTTGAAACATGCAATTAAAATTAGCTGAGTTTAGCACACACTCCATGAAAGCAAAGAGGGGGAGGTAGGCCTTCTATTCACGATATCAAGGCTGCTTGAATTAAAGAAAAATTATAGATAGCTAGATAGATAGATAGATAGATAGATAGATAGATAGATAGATAGATAGATAGATAGATAGATAGATAGATAGATAGGACACGCTGATTGGGATTTGGAATAAAAGCTCTGTTGAATCGACAAATAGTGTGCCTTGCTAGAAAATGAATAAATGACATATAAAAGTGACCCCCTTTGAAATATCCCTTGTTCTAAGGCTGATCTCTATATGACTTATCCTGTAATACACAAATTGTGGATATTTGTATTGGTAATCCATTATTTATCAGGTGAAAGTTACAGTTTCTTTCTGCAAACATCGACACATTAATTTATTTCATTGGATAAGTGACGTAACTTGCGATAATGAAAGTTAAAATTCTGACTTTGATTCTGTTCCATCTTATCTCCGACTTAAAGCTCAGGTACCCGTACTGCTGACCAAATTTCTAGGGATCCAGTTACTCGTGACTTCTTTTGACTCAGTTTTGGCATCTTTATTTTTGGACCTGTAATTAGCTTTGTGTGCGAAAATTCCTGTTGATGATTTTACTTATTGATGGGGGCTGACGGTATCTATTGTTTTTGTTCAGCTCTCTTATTTTCCCAGCAGAATTCCCATTTTCTGCAGCCTGTTTATAGCACAATTTCCAAGACGTTACATGACACAACAGGATCCCACGGACATAATTTGTAACGGGTTATGTTTTTTTTTTTTTAATGTTTGAAAGCTTTATTGAAATAAAGATTTAGCAATACAATAAGGTGACAACAGCAGAATAAAATGAGAAAGGGCATTCATAGGAGAACAAAACGAAATCAACTGATGGCACAATAAAAGAAAGCAAAGCATTTTAAGTTTTTTAAGGGAGGGGAAGGAGGGGAGAGGAAGGGAGATTATAACAATGTTAACTACAGTTAAGGCTACAATATGAAAACAAGCAAATTAATTGATGGCAAAGATAAACAGTAAATGCACGAGTAACTAGTAACTGCACAAATTAAGAACATTATCAAAATATGAATAACAAGAGAAAAAGAAAAACTTTTCATTAGTGAAAACTGAATCATGAATTTACAAGCAGGAGTACAAACGCTCAAGGGGTTTAAAATTGTCAGAGGAAAGTGGAGTATATTTCTTTTTGGCGGATTGATCTAAATGTAAGGTGAGAGGTAACCAGTAAAGTTCAACATTGCGGGGGGGTTTGCAGGAGGATGCAAACGCAACATCCAATCTATGAGAGTGACATAGTAGATTCCACCAGGAGATAATAGAGAGTTTGTTCAAAGATTTCCAATTAGAGGTAATATGTTGGAGTGCAAGGGCTAGCATAAGGTCAAAAAGACCACATGAATGCGGGGGAAGGTCCAAAGATTCCGAAAGGCTACCCAAAAAGACAAAAGAGGTAGAAAAAGAAATAGATAAATTAAAAATACGGGAGATAAGAGACCACACTTGTGTCCAAAAACAAGGGACAGAGGGACAGAGAAAAAAGAGATGATAAAGATCAGCATTAGGAGCATTGCAGGTCCAGCAGTTGGCTGTAGAAGAGGAGAGAAAACGAGAAAGAGAAAGAGGAGAGAGGTAGAGTATGTGATAGAAGAAGAATAGGGATTGAGTGAGAGATGCAGTGCGGGAGATCTTCAAGGATTTAGCCCAGAGTTTGTCCCAAAGGGAGGTCGGCCAGGTGCAACTTAAGTCCTTTTCCCAAGAGAGTTCCAATTTTGATTTGGGGCGATCAGGGTCAGGGGCTGAGAAGTATCGATAAATAAGAGACGCTTTAGGAATAGTAGAGAGGATGGTGAGTAAAGAGGAGAGTGAGGTGGATAGTGCATCCGATGGCAAAGAGTAGTATCGATCCAGGACGGTGTCCATGAGAATGCAGTATTTCTTTGCAAACGATGGAGGACAATGGAATTGGGCTCGAAATTGGGGGAAGGAACGAGGAGATGAACCGTCAAAAAGATGATAAACCCAGATGATTCCTTTTAATCTCCATGGAGCCCAGGCAACAGGTCTATTTCGTATTAGAATAGATGAGTTATACCAAATGGGAGATAATAAAAAGGATTCACGAGAAACATCTGCCTTGGAGACCAAGGGTCGCAAGAGAGAGGAGGTGTGTTTAAAAAGTGGAGGGTTAAGACAAGGAGCCTTGGAAGTAAAACGTATCACATCTTGAAAGGAATAGGGAAGCAATAATTCCCGTTCAACTGACAACCACAGAGGAGCAAAAGGGGCCACATCTTGAGATAACCAACAGGAGGCTTGACGAAGAGAGAAGGACTTATGATAAAGCTGGAAGTTTGGAAAATTAACCCCACCATTTGACTTAGACTGACTAAGAGCTGAAAGAGATATACGAGCTTTCTTCTGTCTCCAAAGGAATTTAGACAAAATGGAGTCGATGCGGCGGAAGTAGAGATTTGGAATATGTATAGGAAGCATGGAGAGCAAGTAGATCAAAATCGGAGCAATCATCATTTTAATCGAGTCGAGACGACCCCACCAGGAGAGGTATAAGGGATTCCAGGAAGAGAGGAGAGAGTCAATTCTAGAGATGACAGTATTCATGGATAGAAGTGGAGATAGAATTAGAGAAAAGGACACCGAGATATTTTATTTTTTTACTGTTCCAAGCAAAGCCGGTGGAAGCAAAGAAATGTGGAAGGCAGAGTTTAGTTATAGGAAGAATCTCCGTTTTATCTGAGTTTATTTTATATCCCGAAGCCTGGGAAAATCTCTCAAATTCGTTGAGTAATGCAGGAACAGAAGTATTTGGATCTGAAATGAATAAAAGTATGTCGTCCGCATATGCCGACAGTTTAAGCTGATGCCCACCATATGGGAAACCAGAAATGGATGAATTATTATGAATAGAAGAGATGAAGGGTTCAAGTGCTAAAATGAAAAGAAGAGGGGAGAGAGGACAGCCCTGACGTACACCTCGTTTAAGGATAAAAGGGGAGGTAAGTTGACCATTGACAAGGACTGATGCTTTGGGCATAGAATATATTAATGAAATGTAGGAAATAAATTTCGGGCCAAAGCCATGCCATTTCAGTGAGGCCATCAGAAAGGACCAATCAACACGATCAAAGGCTTTTTCCGCGTCAACCGAGATAGCCGCGAGAGGGATAGAAAGAGAGGAAGCCTTGTTGAGTACATTAAGGAGGAGTCTAGAATTGTCCGAGGTAAGGCGGCCCTTAACAAAACCACATTGTTCTTTTCCAATAAGGTGAGGCATAAATGGATCAAGACGAAGAGCTAATAATTTTGCAAAGATTTTATAATCCACATTAACTAGGGATATTGGTTGATAGTTCTTGCAGAATTTTGGATCCCGCCCTTCCTTAGGTATGAGGCATATGGTAGCATCCTGAAACGAGCCTTGAGCCAGACCAGCGGAGCAAAAGGAGTGAAAAAGAAGAAGAAGTTTGGATAAGAGAAGATCAGAGAAGTGTAAATAAAATTCAACTGGAAAGCCGTCAGGTCCTGGGGTTTTGCCCTTGGCTAGAGAAGACAGTGCAGTGGATAACTCAGAAAGGGTAAAATTCGTATCGATGTCCGAGAAATTAAGTTGGGAGGTATCTGGTTTAGGCAAATCCTCAAAATATGAGTGGAGAATATCTGGGGTGGGGGGGTTCTCAGGGGAATATAAAGATTCGTAGAAGGATTGAAACTGTTCCAAAATATCTTTATCTGTGTGCAGAAGGACATTGGAAGGGGAATAGATAGAGTCTATGAGAGTTTGTTCTTTACGTGATTTTAAATAGTTAGCAAGCAATTTGCCCGATTTGTTACGACCCCCATAATACCGAGCACTACCGCGAAGGAGGAAGGAGGAAGCTGAATCCGTAGTAAGTTTGTTAAATGCAATTTTAGCTTGAAGAAGTTCAGAAGGCATATGGTTCGGAGAAGAGGTATAAAATTGGTGTTCAAGTGTTTTGATATGAGCAAGAGCAACTTTACGTTTTTGGAGAAACTTTTTCTTTTTTTTGGATACAAAGTCAATAATAAATCCATGGACAGATATCAGGGTCAGAGTTAAGTTGGAAGAATTCAGTTGTGAAAAAGCGAAAAGAGGAAGAAAAAAGAGGGTCTGTAAGTAGAGAGGAATTAAAACGCCAACGGGAGGATTAAGGGGTTGGAGGAAGAAGATCAAAGTCAGTAACAATAGGGGAATGATCAGAAATGACAATAGGTTCAATTTACGAGGATATAAGATTTTGAGACAAGGAGGAAGAAAGAAAAATATAATCTAAACGAGAAAAAGAGGCATGTGGTGGGGAGAAAAAAGAGAAATCTATAGTGTCAGGGTGTGTGAGCCTCCAGGAGTCTACAAGGTGGGCTTGTGTGATAGTGTCAAGGAATTGTTTATGGGGTCTGTGGGGTGTGAAACGTACAGAGGATTTGCGGTCCAAAAAGGGGTCAATAATCTGATTACAATCCCCGCCCAATAGAAAGGAATCCTCTTTATGTTGGATACATTTTGCAGTAATCACGGGCCAAAAAGAAGAATTAAAACCCGTAGGACCGTAAACATTGAATAAGGTAAGTGGGATGTTATTAATAAGCAATTTGACCAAAATCCAGCGACCCTCATCATCTTTTTCTTCAAGAATTACTTTACATTTATGACGCTTGTGGATTAAAATAGCAAAACCATTCTTTTTATGAGAAGCTGGAGAAAACAAAACATTGCCAACCCACAATCTTTTAAGTTTCAAAGATTCAACATCTGAAAGATGGGTTTCTTGAATGAGAACAATATCAGGATTGTAAGCGGAAAGGTGGGAGAGTACTCTCTGCCGCTTAATAGGATGATTAAATCCTTTCACATTCCATGAAATAACTTTGAAAGTCAAAACACATTAAACTGTTCAAAATTGAAAAGTGCAAAAACATACTGTACAAGCAATAAGGCAATCAATAACTTAGTAGGGAAGAAGAGAACTTTTAAAGTAGCAAAAGAAAGAATAAGAAAGAGTAGAAGCAAAGGGGAAGAAAAGAGGAAGAAAAGAGAAGGGATAGGAAAGGAGGGAATAAGGAGAGCGGAGAAAAAGGAAAAGGATCTGAGAAAGGAGAAGAGGAAAGAAAAGAGAGAATGAATAGAAGACAGTACAAATCCAGAAGGATGACTGCAAGAAACATACCTGAAGGGGGGGGTGGGGTACACAATGGAGGTGGGGAAGTGGTGACGCGGGGCAAGACGGGTAAATCAGGATCAGAAGCACAACCGTACCGAAATCTCACAGGGGTACAAAGGATGACACATGGTGAAGGGGAAACCGAGACATATCTGCATGGGGAAGGAAAGAAAGAACAACAGTTAACTCAGGAACATAATATATATATTCTAAGCAATATGAGATAAGACAGAAGTAATGCAGAGAGAGAGAGAAAAACCGGAGGAACAATGGAGAGGAGTAACAAGGAATTAGAAAGATTAAGAACAAATTAGAACCAGATATAATGGGAGGACAACAGAGATAGGAAAAAACAGCGAAAGACCATTCATAGCGAAAAACAGGAAACAGGTATCAAGAGATATAACAACATGCATCAGCCACTATTTGAAGGCGAAGATTCCATTCCATCATTGTTATGCAGAAGAAGAAAATTACGGAGTTCGTCAGGGTCTTGAAAAGACCAAGACTTGTTCTGATGGGTGACTCTGAAGGTACATGGGTGGAACAAGCCATATCTGGCTCCAAGAGAGCGCAAAGAGGGACGAAGAGCCAGGAATTCCTTTCGTCGAGCAGCAGTGGCAGAAGAGACATCCTGGGAGATATAAACACGTTGACCTTGCCAAGATAGTTGTTTTTTGGTTCTGGCCGCAGAAAGAATGGACAACAGGTCTGTGAATCTCAGAAAAAGGATGATGACACCACGAGGTTTGGTAGAGGTTGACGAGCGTGCCCCAAGTCTATGTGCTCTTTGAATTCTGAGGTATGTGGAAGGTGGCATGTCCAATAATTTCGGAAGGAAGGATGAGAAGAAAGTGACAGGGTCATCCCCCTCAAGAGTTTCCGGCAAACCATAAATACGGAGGTTGTTCCGTCTATTACGATTTTCCAAATCCTCAGTGTGGCGCTGTAAAGAGATGACAGTCTTTTCTAACGAGTCAATGCGTCGTGAGTTGGACTGAACCTCAGGAATCTGCTGTTCCATGGAGGAGATACGAGTATCCATGACCTCCCATTTGTCCTTTAAGAGTTGCATATCCTTACTTGTTTCCTCAATGAATGGACGCAACGCACGAATTTCTTCTAGAATTAAGTCAATGGAGTGCGAAGGAGGAGAGTCTGGTGTAGGGGAGTTTTGCTTAAGCCTTTTGGTGGTCGATGCAGAAGGTGATGATCTGCTCGCAGGCGGTTGGCCTGAAGAGGCACGTTGAGAAGAGGAAGTCGCCATCACGACTGACCGTGAGGAGGTATCCAAGGTGGATAAACGCACAGGAGTAACTGCAGAGGCTTTGAATACAAATTTGGGCTTGCGCAAATTCACCATACGGGAGAATAAGTCATAAAAAGTACTGCCGGAGATAGTATATTTGAGGGAATCTGTATTGAAAAGTAGAAGGCTGAGACACTGAGGGCAAGAGTGAGCTGGTGACGCTGAGTACTCCGCCTAGACTGTTCTGCACATTACTGTTGAGGATTGATTAGAAAAGAATCGCCATTATAGCTGACAGCTGGAGGGCCTGATCCATATTCATGTGAGCAGTGTAATCCGTTGTGCCTGCCAAGAGGGAACCAACATTCCGGAAAAATCTGATAGAAAATGTCTCTAGTATGAGATGAAAACCGTAATAGTATACATCAGCATCAGGAATGAGACCCATTCAATGGTGACAACTGTGCCCTCAAACTGTTAGAATTATGTTGGGGCCGATGGGTTAGGAAACATTCACCAGAATCAAAAAGAAATAGATACGGCTTTTGCAGGAGAAACAATGTTATGCCGTGAGGTGACAATTAGAATTGTAATGCCTCAGAAGTAGCGCAGTCACACTGGAAAAGCGCACATCATAAAAAATAACATGTGGCAAGTCTATGTGCCGGTCGTAAATATCAGAGCAGGGTATGAGATGGCAAATAGCATAAAAACATTGTAGACGGCAATAAGTTGTGAGGAGCGGAACAGAAACCGCGGCTCGCAATCAGCCACGATTATCGCAAAATGGCGGACGCATGGCAAAATGTCAGAATGACCTGAGGCGGAAGAGGGGCATAAATAATCAGAATGCGCCCAAAAGCTCACCTCCGAAGTCCAGATTCCAAGGATAACCGATGGTGTGAGGCCGGTAGCTGCAAGAAGTAGAAGGAGGACAAGTCCGCAAGGAAACCGTCGGCACTGAGGCGGTTTTCAAAATGGCGGGTCTCGGCAGCTCGAAATTCAAAGATGCAGAAAAGTCATTAAGGCTGGTGAGTAGAAGTCGGAAAGACACACCTCATGCTGACGGCACACTCCGGTCTCGAATTCCGGTGTTTTGGAGGAAGTCCGGTCCCCCTTACAGCAGGGAAAGCATAAGGAGATGTTCCGGCGCGGAGGAGCTCCTCACCTAGCCGTCCATCCTGCGCGGCGTCGTAACGGGTTATGTTAATCGGGTAATAGAAACGCCGTTCTTTATGGAGCTCAGAAATGGCACAGATGGCGCACTACCAGCTCGCTATATGAAAACAAGTCACTATTTTCAAATTAATTTTCAACAAGTTAACGCAGCAACAAATCATAAAACTCAGGGAAACAACAATACAGCTGCAAGGCATACTAATACCGGGTGAATTGGTATAGGTCTGTTCGTCGAACGTAGGGAGTCCTGAAATAATTCCATTCGTGAAGGCGTCATCCTTATAGCCTTAATTGTTTACATGTTTAATTGTGTAATCCTATAAAACGCCTTCACTCTGTCGACATAAAAGCCCAGAATCATGCGGGGAGAGCACTAAGAGGCTAAACATATGGCATCAAGGACCTGTACGGATGCTGGTATGGTAATGTAATAAACCTAATATAGCAACATTGGGAGAGAATTAGCCAGGAAGGGACGAGTCAGGTGTACCTGCCCTCTGTTTGCACTGAGGCGAGTTTCCAGACATGGGGCTCATTATGATCGCGGACGGAAATGAGTCCGTCCGCGACCATAGAGAAGGAGGGAACCTCCGCATGGCCTGCGGAGTTCCCTCCTGTCAAATTAGGATGTGACCGCCACCCTGGTGGTCACATCCTCTATTTTTACCATTGCTGCGGGTGCGGCTTCAAGCTGCACCCGCTGCAATGGTAAAAATGGATACATTGCATTTGTATGCAGAAAGCGGCAGGCACCGTGCGGTGCCTGCCGATTACTGCATACAAATGCAGGGGGGTACCTATGGTACCCCCCTTGTGCACCCCCCACCCCCCTTCACCCAGGGGGCCTGCAACGGGCCCCCGCAGTGAAGTTGCACATGCTTTTCCACGGCGGAAAAGCTGCTGTGGAAACGCATCTCTTTTACACCTTCCTAATGTGGCTGGCGGTGTCTGATAGACACCGCCACCCACATTACAGCTTTTCCGCCGCGGTTGTAAGTCAACCAAGGCGGAAAAGCGGCGGACTAAAACAAGGACCCACCAGCCATCCTAATGTGGCGGTGGGTCTTTGGTGGGTCCGCAGAGGATTTTCCGCATCCTCCGGGCCGGCGGTGGCTTCCGCCGGCCTGGAGGATGCGGAAAATCCTCCATCATAATCAGCTGCGTAGGCTAGACAAAAAAAGGGGGGCGGGAACTCCAGTGCTGTGAAGTTGAGGGTGTGACAGAAATCTAAAGAAGAAACAAGCCTTCTCACCAAGGTGTCTGCTAACTGAATGTAAATTTGTGCAACTGGTTAAGCACCAAAAAAAGACTGCTTTGGACTGGTATAGTCTTTAACTTATTATGATTCTTGAGAGGAAATGTAAGGATGTTACTAGCTAAATTCTGGGTTGTGGCCTCTTGGTCGACACTCATGAAAATGTAAAATAATTACTCTTTACTAAAATATATATAGTATAGGTAAGGATTTACATATGCACATTGGTGTGTGTGTGTGTGTGTGTGTGTGTGTGTGCGTGTGCGCGCGTGTGTGTGTGTGTGTGTGTGTGTGTGCTATCAGCCACCAGGCCGTGGATACACACAAATTGTTTCACCATTCTGTTTTCTGCTGTTAACATGTACCTCTATTGTCATGTGTAAAACCCCAGCAGACCTGTCAAGCAGGTTTTAACATTCCAGTGGGATCTGACACTATGATGCCAACAAGAAGCCCACTGTGATAGAGGACAGTTTTGCTGGGGGGACAATAGAAACGTGAAGACCTGGGTGTTATCTATGTCTGTTTCTGACAGTGTCGGCCTCTGAAATTTTCCAAGACCTTGGGCCAGACCCACAGGCTATCAGTCAAGAGCACAACAGCACCTCCCCATGCCAACAGACTTTTATCTCTGTCTTGGGAGCAAGTTCCCATCTCATTCATGCCCATTAAAATATGCTAATTACTGGCTAACAAAAAGAAGAGAGCTATATGCAGATTAACAAGCACATGCATTAACAAGCACATGCACTAAAGTGCATTTTTTAAGGTTTCAGGTTACACACACACCTGCCCTTGGGGCATGTGTGTGTGCAACATGGGTGCACATCACAATTTCAGGGGTTCAACAGGGTGTCATTTTGACACCTTTGCACCCTTGAAATTGATTGCGCAATTTGCGAGTACCTATTGGTACTCGCAAATTGCGCATGCAATTTCCCATTCATTACTATTGGCCTGTAGGCGCATAGGAATGAATGGGAAGCTATTTCTTAATTGCGAGTCACAATGTGCGAGTCGCAATTAAGGAATGTTTAGAAATTGCTATTTTAATAGCGATTTCTACAATCATAGGCTTTTGAGAGTCCCAAGTTGCGATTCCTTAATATTCGCAATTAAGGACTCGCAAAGGCATTTCTTGATGAATGTGTCCCTTAGCTTCTAAACACTTCAGGCAGCCCATTTCTAAATGTAATGTTTCAAATATTATTTAAAAGAAATCTGACGTCACCTGTGAATTGGGCTTGTAATAATATTTCAAAAAGTCCAATAATAAAACTGTTCTGTAGACGGACATAACATTTATTAAACTTAATATAATAACCCCATTGCTTTCCTATGAACAACCAACCTTGCTACAATAAAAACAGCTTTGTGGGCATTTTCATTGTAAGAATATGTTTCAAAATGAAGCTTTTACATATCCTACTGTTAACAACAGTGCAATCTGCCCTACGGGCATGAAGGCCTCCTTAGGGGTGACCAAAAATAATTTAAAGGAAAATGCAGGCCTGTTTAAAAGGGGCTAATTTGACAGGTGGAATTTGCTGTTAAAACCTGCACAGCCAGGCTACTGGCAGGCCTGTGGAAATGCTTTACAGTACCACTGTAGTGGATGACACAATGAGTGCTGCAGTCCACTGGTAGAATTTAATTCAAAGGCCCTGGGTACATTCGGTATCATATATTAGGGACTTCTAGGCAAATTAAATGAACCAATCAGTGGAATACTAATTTCCATCATGTTGAAAGGAGGAGCACAAGCACTTTATTACTGGTTCACAGGTGTAATGTACACAAGTTCCAAGCCAGAAAAACAGGATTCAGCAAAAAGGCAAAAAATCCATGGTGACCCTGCAGAAAGGGCAAATCTCAAACACAAAAGTCAAAGTGTTCCTGCACCGTAGTATGCCAATCACAGTAAGAGTAAGCTCTCCCACAGGCCTGGTAGCCCGGTATTCAGTCTTACCTTCACCCGCTACAGTAGCAGTTTGGAGTCGCAGAGTGTGTCTCGGTGGGCAGAAGTGTGGATTCTGAAGTCGAGGCAAACGAGGTCAACAGAGCTCCTCCAATCAAGTGGTAAGTATCTCTTTGAGTCTGGCATGAGATCATGAGTCCTTTGGATTCAGGAATTGTTGCTGTTACTCTGCTGTTCATGACCCACTTCTTCTTCACGGCTGCACCCTCTCCCTGGGTGACGGCCCTCTCACTCTTCACCCCCCCTCTTGGCATAGCGGTCTTAACAGCGGGCACAGGGGTGTGGCCCCTTTATGTCACAGAGCTGCACAGGATGATAGCTGTGTTCTGATACAGCAATGCACCTCTTGGGACCATGCCCGTGGTGCATCGCTGTATCAAAAAGAGAGCCCTGTGTCCCACCTGGCATACGGGAGTAGTGAGCAGCTCGAATATGGCAACGGCTCTCATCAGTTGGTGTGATGGCCCATCTCTTCTCACAGTATAGCACCAAAGCAGAAAAGCCACCACCTGGAATATGCGGATCACAATAGCACACAGGGGTGGACTGACTGATCAGTGCATCTGTCCAATCTTCTCTCGGGCCCCTACCTGACATATGGGAGTTGCAATAGCATGCATGATTAACCTCCCTAATTGGTGCGCTGAGTTCAATGGACTAAAATCTCATACTCTGCTTCCTGGGATCCAGTTGGCATGATCCCCACTGGACCTCACTGCCTGCAGGTGATCTTCTCTGAACAACGTCCACTGATCTCGGGTCATGCGCAAGCTTGTTTTCCAGGCTCCAGGACAAGTGCTCTTGATTCTCCTGGGTGATGTGCTCTGACCCGACAGGTAGACACTCAGTACCCAGTCCAAGACACAACAGGCACAACTCATGCTGAGCTTTTCCAAGCTGGTATACAGCTTCAGTTGCCATTTTGGGAGTCTCAAAATCCATTTTCTGTCTTAGTCGTTCATGTTCTGGGGTTTAGCCACTTTGAGTTTCCACTTCTCTGTTCTGCTCATCCTCCAGGAAGCATTCTATCACAGCAGGAATGTCTCCAAACATGATACCCCAAACCCAGGCTATGAGAGTGACTCAAGGATCAAACCTGGATGTCTGCTTCACTGATATATGTTTATCAACAGGTTACAAAGTCCCCCAGCTCTTCTCTTTATAATGCTCTTATCAGCCCTATCTCCTTCCTGAGGAATGTCCTGCCCCTTGTCCAGTGACCTCTTATAGAATCAAAGATCCTTTTTTAGGTCTTGGCCTATTCCATTCCACAAGGAATTAATAGGACGAGTCTATTGGGGTAAAACTAAGAGCTAAACTAAGCTCTCAAAAAGCGGATTTCCACGAGTGCATGTGTTCTTGTGACCGCGCTTTTATCCGAGCCGCCTGCCTCCAAGAGCTTCACATCAAAGCCATCTGTTGCTTCCCCAGCGGACTCGGCCTCACTTCTCCTCCCCCTAATTAACATCCTTGTTTATGCGTCTCATCAAGCACCGCCCTTTAACACACAGGCCTTTACTTCTGCTCTGTGATGTGCAACTCTGTCAGTTGCTTTCCATTCCCCAGTTTGCCACCACACTGTAGCAGGGCTCCGCATCTCTCCACTTTGGATGGGTGGACTTTCACAGCCCTGTGCAACCTAACGTACAATTCATGATATAATTCACAGTGCTGTATGTACATCAGAGTGCACTGCACACTCATTATTTTACAACACTTAATTTCATGTACGTCACTAGTATTTCTGGGTATTCCCCCTCCCGCTTCACATTTGGAGCCCTTCCCCTACCCTCCGAAAACAAACGCAGCATTGCCCTCCCCCACCCCCTCCTTTTCCGTGTGCTTCGAGTGATGCAGAAAGAGGCACGGCCCCCCGCTCAGACCCGTTGCTTTCACAGCGCTCAGCCGCCTACTGAGATGAGCTTCTTGGCCTCTCTTGTTTATATTAATGTTTGGTGGGTGTGTGCGTGTTTGTTTGAATAGTTAGTAATTAGGGTTGTGAATGGATGTGTGTGTGTGTACGCATGCATGAATGCATGGTTGTGAGTGTGTATGTGTGTCCCATCAGCCCCTTCCCTGCTAAATTACCAGCCACCACAGCTGAACAATGTCAAACAACGTGATTTGCAATTATGAAAGATGGCTGCAGTAATAGTCTTAAAGAATTCTTGGCCAATCGGTAAATAACCTGCATCTTGAAAACCTCTGAGCATTGCCATCTTCATATAATGTCTTTAAAAATCTAGTGAACTCCGCAACGGCTAAAATCTCTTTCTTAAATGACACAGAAGAGTTCGCCCAAAAAAGTTCGCCCAAAAAAATTTCAAGCCGGGGCGGTCATCAACAGCCGCTCCAAATTGTCACGCGGATCGTATCTAGCCTGCACCTACCAGCACCAACTGAAACTTAAACTACTGCAGTGTCGCCTGGGCTGCCCCCATCCTTAGCAGAAAAGCCAGCATGGAAATACACCGGGAATGGAGGGTGCTGCTTATTCGGGGGAAGCAAAGAGAATCTTCTACACTTAACCTGCATTTGCTCCGAGTTGGCTATAGAGAGGAGGTGTCTCCTCAAGCCTTTATTTCAAAGCAAAGGAATCTGCACATGTAGGCATGCCATTATACTCTGTTGAGGCCCAGACGACCCCATATCATCCTGTCACTATATGAAATTCTTAAACAAATTTGAACAAAAACTGCCCAAGCAGGTAAATCTCTGGATCATGGACCAATGATTCTATCGATTAAACGAGTCCTGGCTACCTCCTCATTCTCGCTTAAATCATGGACTTTTTTGAAGCCTCGGTGAACATATCCTTATTTTCCAAACTTTCATCCTGTTTGGTGTCTCCTGGGTCTCTGGGAAAGCTCTAATAAAAGCATGAAAGCCAAGCTGCTAGCAGGATTATCAGCCTACTTTCAATCTCCATGCTATCCTGGCCGTGGACTATTGGCCCCCAGGGCAAAGTGGCAGCTGGTTCCTATCAACAGTGCCGTAACGTCTTTACCTGCTGAATCTTAGCCTCCCTTCCGCAGGCTTCCCCAGCGTGTGCAGTGCGCGCTGGCCTCACTTCTCCTCCCCCTAATTGCTTTTTTTCACGGCTGCAAGGCCGTGAGCTACATCAAAGGGTTCTTCTCCCCGCCCCCTGCTTCACAGACGCTTCTCAGGCCACCAGCCTGGCCAATATATATATTTTTTTAAGATAGCCTCCTCTGGGTCTCGTTTAAACTTGTTAATAAATCCAGTTCTTCACTTTCACACTCACTTCACGGTCTCTTTGTTTTCAATTTTCTGTAGTGCAGTTAATTTTAATTGTGCTGACACTCCAATCCCTTTTTCACACTCAAGACGTTCAATAGACAGGCAACCCGGGAGTGCTGCGCATATCTGGCGGAGTGATGGACCATCTGGTAGAGAATAAATGTGTTGGCCTAAGCTGTCAACAAACCACATCGTCGGACCAGTCTGGGGGACTTCCAATGACACAATCCCACAGGGAGGGCTTAATCTACCTCTATTCTCCCTGCAATAGGTCTCGATCACTAGTACACGAAAGCCAGTTCTTCCCTCTCTGTAGCACCCAATACATGTTCCTTTATTTTATTTATTTTATTAGCGGGTTTATATAGCGCTGTGAATAAACTCCCGGAGGAGTATCTCCGCGCTTGTGACAACCGGCCGGAGGAACTGAGAGAGGGAGTAATGATATTAAAATTGTTCCAGATAAGAACTCATTAAAACCCAACAAGGGTGCTTAGCTAAAGTGAACTAAACAGAAAAGTTTTCAGGCATTTTCTAAAACGAAGATGGTTATAGCATTGTCTCAATGAGAGTGGGAGCGCGTTCCAAAAATTAGGACCCACCACAGACAAGGCCCTACCGCCTAGCCTAGTTTTGTTTATCTTAGGAACGTTCAGTAACAGCTGTTCACTAGACCTAAGGGTACGGCTGTTCTTTAGCTGGTGACGTAGCCCGTCACTCAGGACAGCAAAACCACGCCCCCAAATCCCCAAAAAATCGGAAGCTTATGGCCGCCATTTTTCTGCACAGTAAGATGAGGTAGGTCGCCTGCTCCCGCTGTTCGTAGCTCCCGCCCCCTCCCGCTGTTCGTGGCTCCCGCTGTCCCCCCTCCCGTCCCCTCCCGCTGTTCGTGGCTCCCGCTGTGGTAGGTCGCCTGCTCCCGCTGTTCGTAGCTCCCGCCCCCTCCCGCTGTTCGTAGCTCCCGCCCCCTCCCGCTGGTCGTGGCTCCCGCTGTCCCCCCTCCCGCCCCAGTAATGTGTATCTGGCTCAATAATGTCTTATTCAACAGACCCCTTGACAGCCCCACTCTTCCATTTGAAGTGTGCTTCTTCTGTAATTTTCATGTTTCCATAACTCACTCTTTGTCCGTCGGCCCCTCCCCCCTCCATTTAGTAGAAGGACGGCCCTCCGCGCAGGAATCGGCGGGCCCTCCACTTGTGATGTAAGCGCCGCACCCCCCGCCGCCTTCTGAAATCACATCCCCGCACCAAGGCCGCTCCTTCTGTGTCAGAAATGAAAATAATAATGGGAAATAAATATCCGGCTGCGGTTTTACGATGGAAGCCCCGGGCTAGCAATGCGCAGACGATCAGCGCACGGCGAGGGAGCGGCTGCGCTGGGAGTGAGCACCGGCCGTGCCGGCCTCTGGCTGCAGAACATGGCGGGGGCGGCGGCTCCCATGGGGCCGGGGACGAGCAGTGACCTGGAAAGCACTGGTTGGCATTTCTGGGCCTGGAGAGACTGCTACGACATTAGGACGGCCCTCTGCGCAGGAATCGGCGGGCCCTCCACTTGTGATGTAAGCGCCGCACCCCCCGCTTCCTTCTGAAATCACATTCCCGCACCAAGGCCGCTCCTTCTGTGTCAGAAATGAAAATAATAATGGGAAATAAATATCCGGCTGCGGTTTTACGATGGAAGCCCCGGGCTAGCAATGCGCAGACGATCAGCGCACGGCGAGGGAGCGGCTGCGCCGGGAGTGAGCACCGGCCGAGCCGGCCTCTGGCAGCAGAACATGGCGGGGCGGCGGCTCCCATGGGGCCGGGGACGAGCAGTGACCTGGAAAGCACTGGTGGGCATTTCTGGGCCTGGAGAGACTGCTACGACATTCACACTACTAAAAACCGGGCTGGCAAACACCAGCGTTAATGAAAGAAATAATTATATAATGTAATACTGCAGGCTCCCACCTCCCATCTCTCCTTTACTCACCCCGGACCTCAATTCACTTCTATCATCTCCCAATCAACACTGCTGGTTTTCTTCCTTCTTCTATCCCTCCATCACTATTCAATCCAGCTAGCAGACTCGCTTGTCCTCCGCTCAAATTAACTTGCGCCTCCCTATTCTAATCCTAATCTGCTATGCTCATATTTCCCTGTACTAATCCACCACTAATCCTTGTGGGTTCCGGAGTAGTGTACTACTCGCAGACAAGCGCTTTGATACCTCCCTCCTCAGGGATAGTAAGCGCTATATAAATACAATTACATTTGGTGTTACCGCTATCATTGTCATAATTAGGACCGATAATTCCACTTTCCGCTCAATGCAGCGAGAGTTCTCATAACACTGAAGAACAGCGACTATGCTGAAATGAAAACTACCTTGAATGCGAGGTACACCGTCGAATATTAGCCTCAGCCCCCAAAAATGGAATAAGAAGGCTCTGTCAATTGGAGCTGCTCTCTAGGCACACTACGCTGCGAGGCCTGAAGGAGACCCTCGCAGCACTTTATGGACTGAAACCCGTTTGAGTGCGGATGGCTTGTCCATTCCTTAGCATTCCTCATTACTTTAGTGAAACATTGTTTTTCAACGGTGCACCCCCAAAATATGGAAGTGCACCGTGAGGCACCAGAGATAATGACACGTGACACCTACCCCCTCCCCTGCCTTTGCCCTTGAAGTGCATCCGCTTGTCTGTAAAGCCGAGCTTCTGCATATGGCCTGGCCGGGCCTGATCCCATGTAAATTGATACTTGTATAGCACACTACTCACCCACAAGGGTCTCAAGGCGCTTGTACGAATACCGCTGTGGAACCCAAAATGTATCCATACTGGCAAAAACGTCACAAGGAATTACAACTAATGAGCCCTCCAGACCCACCCGTCTCACCCCTGACAGCATCGCTGGGATATGTCACAGGGAGTGCAAAACCCCATCGCACGTGTGTTCATCGGTCCTCCTAATTGGCATCAGAAGTACTGGATGGATTGGGGGAGGAGGGTGCACCCTGGCTGGGTGACCTCACCACTTGTTCTGATAGTCCTGACCCTTGCACCCTCGGCTTCCGTCCTCACCCCTCAACGCGTTGTGTTATTACCCTGTCGAGCCTGCTCACCAGCATTACCAATGGGTTACTACTTCCTGCTGTGTTGCTTGCGTCACTGGTATCAGGGATAATGAGATGCTGTTAGTCCACACCGGAAGTGCTACAGCGCCTGTGACCGACAGTTAAACGTTTGAAAAGTTTTCGTAAATTTGGGTTAAAACGTTTCGATGAGCTTTAGCCTCTAATGATGTCCTTTATTTTAATCCAGTTTTTAGGTCTCGGTAATATCCGGTCTGCCGAAGGCAGACCGGAAGTCCGAGAATTAATGTCAGTAAGAGGGCTGCTTTATCCCTCCCTCTTTTTGGCTCTCCCTCCATTGGCTGGCTTCCTAAACGGAGGCCAGTCATTGGAGGAGAGAGCCGTCCCTCCGAATAGGCTCCGTCTTTTTCGGATTTGGGGCGTCATTTTTGCTGTTCTTTAGCTGGTGACGTAGCCCGTCACTCAGGACAGCAAAACCACGCCCCCAAATCCGAAAAAAATCGGAAGCTTATGGCCGCCATTTTTCTGCACAGTAAGATGAGGTAGGTCGCCTGCTCCCGCTGTTCGTAGCTCCCGCCCCCTCCCGCTGTTCGTGGCTCCCGCTGTCCCCCCTCCCGTCCCCTCCCGCTGTTCGTGGCTCCCGCTGTGGTAGGTCGCCTGCTCTCGCTGTTCGTAGCTCCCACCCCCTCCCGCTGTTCGTAGCTCCCGCCCCCTCCCGCTGTTCATTGCTCCCGCTGTCCCCCCTCCCGCCCCCTCCCGCAATAGTAATGTGTATCTGACTCAATAATGTCTTATTCAACAGTGTGTATCTACTCTACACATGCTACCGTCCTCACCTCACCCAACTATTAATGTGTACTATGTGGGATAATATCACAGCTGCATAAATAGTTTACAGGAAGGAAATCTGAAATAGAAAAATATTAGGGAAGCAGAGGGATGTCCAAAGGGAGTCCCTTTCGGGGAATTCTAGCATTGGGTCAAATTGAAGGCAAGTTAAGATGGCAGTGGAATCTGAAGCTCGGCATGGCGCAGTCTGTGTGTGGTTACGCCATGTCCAACCTGGCACAGTAGCAGCGTGTACTATGCAAAGGAGGTGGGCGCTTTTTGTTTGGGCAGCGCTTTGAAATAGAACTTCATGAAAGGCCTCGGAAAGAATTGATTGCTCTGTCCTTAAGACCGATTCACACAGCTGCGAAGGAAACCAGAATGCGGAGGGGTGCCCTGGGCTCTGCATGAATCGACGGTTCTTCGGGTGTCAGTAGTGGTCTGTCTGAGAGCTGGCAGCGAGGCTGAGAAGATTCTGCGGCATTATTCAGCCGTGCGCTTTCTTAATTTTGTGGGTATCCAGCATCCCACGCAATTACACTGGGAACACGAACACCCTAACAAGGCTAAGACATTACTATAGAGTCCAAGGACATTTCATATTATTTGTCTTTGATTCTTTCCTCTATGTCCTCCTGAGGTAACAAGTGCGTCATCTGAAAGGTACGGATGGATGCGCACATTGTGCGTGATTCACATAGATATATATATGCACATGCGTGACGTGCTTGAGTGATATGTCATGGCGTTCTTTTGCACATGCACAATCGAACCACTCTTTCACTGGTGGGAGTCCTCCAGGTATGCCACGGCAAATAACGGGGAAATGCAATGTAAAGCAAAGCTCCCAAGTTTCACAGCCTCCTGCGGTCAGGTTTTTTTTTGCTTTGCGTTCCGGGATGTGCAGTCCAGATGCTGTAATGAAATAAGCAGGACAACAAGTCCCAAAATGCAAAGCAACAAAAACCAGTACTGCATACGGTCTCACGCGCCAACCTTGGAAACTCGAGGGCTCTGCGCAAAATTACCCATAACGTAAAAAACGTATGCATGTTCGCAAACATCTAGACTCGAACTTCTCTTGCTTATGTAATGCATACAGTTTGGGGGTGCATTAACCTTAGTGGCATGGCCCATAAAGTTCATTGCTCGCCCCTCTGTGATGCCCTTCCGTTTGTGAGGTAACCCCGGCCACTCCCCTTCTGGAACAAACTCAAAGGAATGCATTCCCTGGTGGTAGTGACTCGGATCACGCAGGATACATGTTATTGTTTGTTGCAAAGATACGGGGAAGTGGGAAGAAGGTGACAGCTGACACCGGGGGAATCAGGGGAGAACTCTGAAAGTAGCGAGCAGCGTGGTAAACAATTTTTTAGTGTCATTTAAAATAAGCATAAGTATTAATCAAGTCCTTCTTAACAAATTATAATGAGGGTGACCCAAGATAATATCCGAGGTTTTCTTAATCATCCGATAAAGAGTCAGGGAAGGTCGTTGCTGTACGCCGTCGTTCAGGTGTCGCTGTTTAGCACTGGTAGAGACAGCCCAATCGACACCCTATATAAAAACATGCTCTCTTTTTATTCTCAAATAGTTCCATTCTCAAAGTATCCTTCGGCTTCTCGCTCATTTAAATTTGCCCTTTTACACCCACCAAACCTGAATAACAAATGTTAAGCTCCTCCTCGGAGGGGTTTTTATAAGACAAAGGGGCTTATTTGCAAGCCCATTGCGCCGCCTGTACCTCACTGTTTCCCCATATTAGAAGTGACACACCGGAGGCGCAAGGGGCTTTTTGAAAATAAGCCCCACAGTTCCCAATAGCTAAGTATCCAGACTTGTGGGGAACAGTCATGTATGCACAAACCAGAAAATAATAGAACCTTTATCCAAAAACAACCATTTGAGGATTTGCTTCCAAGTGCTGATTGGTCCACATCCCCACTCCAAACAAGAGAGACTTCACTAAAAACAAACTAGTGGCCAACTCTACTCTGAAGGAGGAATGCTCTAACAAGTTAGTTGCCTGACATAAATATTCTCTGCTACAATAATTTATGGACGCTTCCTAAATGCAGAGAGGTTTTAGGTCTCGGTAATACCGGAAGTCCGAGAATTAATGTCAGTAAGAGGGCTGCTTTATCCCTCCCTCTTTTTGGCTCTCCCTCCATTGGCTGGCTTCCTAAATGGAGGCCAGTCATTGGAGGAGAGAGCCGTCCCTCCGAATAGGCTCTGTCTTTTTCGGATTTGGGGGCGTCATTTTTGCTGTACTTTAGCTCGTGACGTAGCCCGTCACTCAGGACAGCAAAACCACACCCCCAAATCCGAAAAATATCGGAAGCTTATGGCCGCCATTTTTCTGCACAGTAAGATGAGGTAGATCGCCTGCTCCCACTGTTCGTAGCTCCCGCCCCCTCCCGCTGTTCGTGGCTCCCGCTGTCCCCCCTCCCGTCCCCTCCCGCTGTTCGTGGCTCCCGCTGTGGTAGGTCGCCTGCTCCCACTGTTCGTAGCTCCCTCCCCCTCCCGCTGTTCGTGGCTCCCGCTGTCCCCCCTCCCGCTGTTCTTGGCTACCGCTGTCCCCCCTCCTGCACCCTCCCGCTGTTCGTGGCTCCAGCTGTCCTTCCTCCCGCCCCCCTCCCGCTGTTCGTGTATCCGATTCTTCACCAGGTGGCAACTTTGCCATGGCAACAGTAATCTGGAGCCTTCCAGTCCTCCATGTAAGAGTCGGACACTGCCAGCAGATAGCATATTGAATGACTAAACACGGGTCCCTCTTTTGTAAGTGCTCCAACAAAACATGACGTGCACCAATAGCTCTGAGTACTTTAAACACAGACGAGGTACTTAAGAATCCACAGTAGATATATTCTTCTAGTTCTGATCCTGAACAATTGATCTGTAGTCGCTGAAAAAATACGGGAACAATAGATTGTGTTGGTAAGCATAAACAGCTCGGATTTATTACAACACCTTCTTAAAACAATAATTTACAATCTGAGTTTACAGTAGTTTGATATAGTTTGCGTCCTAAGCAGTAGTCCTCTTCACCGGAAGTTAAAAAAACTCACGTTGCAGTTAAAACGAAAAAGTTATGCCATGTACAGCGTTCTGTACTCCAAATGTCTAACTATCAACAACTTTAATGATATGGTGGTGAACAAAATGTCCGCAGTGATGCGCAATATGGCACATAAGGGAATATGCTTATGAAACTCGAAACCATAATGTGTGCTTAGATTCACATACTATAATGAATCATAGAATGCAGATCAATATATGTTTCTAATAGTCACAATTATTTTGCTTTAATATAAAATGAGCATTTTAATGGAGTGACGACTCTAACATTGCTCTCATAAAGGTTTGGATGTTGTTTTTGTGTGGCTCGTTAAGGTGAACAGCCCTGAGAGGCACAGCCATGTCCCCCTTGGGGGGACCCAGTGGCGAGCGGTGCTCCGAGCAGGATGGTGTGTCATTGTACACTGGTGCAGTCGCTGCACTGCTCACTGCTCTCCGAGGGTGACGTGCATTGAGACCGCCTATTACTGTCAGTGTTTGTTCTATTTAGCATCCACAATGAACCCCTACTATAATTTGCATTTTCGATCGCAGTTTCAGAATTAGCAAAGAGTTGGTCCCATTGAGATTGCCCTCCGGATATGGTATGCACTCAAACATTTTGCTTACTGCTACAGCTTCTGGTAGCTCGTTCGTACTCGTCAGACTCTTAGTATACGTTACAGGGATAGGTTTGGGAGTTTCCAGTCTGAATCAGGATTGGTTTATTCATCTCTATGTGCCCTAGTACTCGGTTACCATCGTTGACTCCTTTTCTAGAAATTCAACACAAAATGGGATGGATTTGATTGGTTTCTGGAAAGTCTGGAAAGACTTGTGATTTCTTTCTCTCGTGTCCTGCTTCAATGCTCCCCTCCTCTAAACACACACCGCACCCATGCACTCCTTGTTGCTCCCTCATCTTTCCCCCCAACTTCGCCCATTGCTTCCCCGCCATCTATTCCCCGACTATTCTAACTCACTTTCACTCCCTTTCACTACCTCACTCTCTCTCTATCACACTACATCACAACCTCACTCTCCGATTCTATCTCACTACCTCAGGACATCCCTCTCCCTCACTACCTCACTCTTTCACTACCTGACTCTCTTGGTCTCTCACTACCTCACTCTCTATCTACCTCACTCTCTCTCTCACTACCTCACTCTCTCTCTATTTCACCACCTCACTCACTCTCTATCTCACTACCTCACTCTCTCTATCTCACTACCTCACTCTCTCTCTGCTAATGCCATAGGTCTCGCATATGCAAGCAATTAAGCTATTGCCAATATAAATGACAATGCCATTTATTTAAGGATACAAAAAAAATAAAAATAATGAGCAATGCCAATACCTATAATATTGCCGAGACCATTGCATTGTAAATGCTTGTTAGTAATGTGACTGTAAATGATTCAAAACGTCACAAAATATATTTTGTAGACTTTCTCCCACAACGAATGCACACATTTGCAGCGTGCTTTGACAGATTTATTTATTAAGTTTCTCTGACTACTTATTTTAGAAAAAATTCAGTCTTCGATTTCACCACACTCCTTTCAAGTAATCTTAGTGTGTTTTCTTGTTTGTGCCTTTCTGCCCTCTGCATTACCACATCATCACTCAGCGCTACCCCAGCATCACTCAGCACCACCACATTATCACTCACCACCACCACATTATCACTCAGCACCACCACATTATCAGACAGCACCACCACATTATCACTCAGCACCACCACAGCACCACCCAGCACCACCACTGCACCACTCAGCACCACCACAACATCACTCAGCAGCACCACTCAGCACCACCACATTATCACTCAGCACCACCACATTATCACTCAGCACCACCACAGCATCACTCAGTACCACCACATTATCACTCAGCACCACCAAAGCACCACTCTGCACCACCACAGCATCATTCAGCACCACCATAGCACCACTCAGCACCACTCAGCACCACCACAGCACCACTCAGCACCACCACATTATCACCCAGCACCACCACATTATCCCTCAGCACCACCACAGCACCACTCAGCACTACCACAGCACCACTCAGCACCACCACAGCACCACTCAGCACCACCACAGCTCCACCACAGCACCACTCAGCACCACCACAGCACCACTCAGCACCACCACAGCACCACTCAGCACCACCACAGCATCACTCAGCGCAACTACAGCATCACTCAGCGCAACCGCAGCATCACTCAGCGCAACTACAGCATCACTCAGTGCAACCACAGCATCACTCAGTGCAACCACAGCATCACTCAGCACCACCACAGCATCACTGGTTCAAATATGTTCTCTCAATGTTTCAAGCTTTATTACAGATGTCACAAAAAGATGTTAATATTTCCCTTCTGTTCTTGGATTTTCGTAACAATAAAATTCACTGAACATAATCTTCACACAAGTTATTTAAAAAAGTTTAAGCTATTGCCATTATAAATTACAATCACTTTTATTTAAGTATTAATTATTTAAAAAAAATAAAAGCCATTGTTATTTGTAATATCAATACATCTAAGTCACGTAAATACAAAACATGTTGCATTACAAATGCTATAGGTGTCACCTTTGCGAAAGTTATAACTATTGGCATTGTAAATGACAAAGCTATTAATTTAGCTATTTTCAAAAACAACACATAAATAAAAAAAATTGTCATTTACAAGACCAATAGCTCCAACTTTCCTAATGCGAGACCTATTGCATTGCAAATGCTTGTTTGAAGTGTACTGATGAGCCTGACTCTTACTTACTTCAGTGCGTGTCCCTCCAGCTCCCAGGAATGCAGCAATCCACAAATCTGTCTGCAGGAATCCTCTACCTCCACGTGAACTTTCAGCAAGCACTGGGTCTTCCATGATGGTACTCAGAGACTTCCATGTGTTGTGCCCTTCACAAGCACACATATATATCCTTGTGAGCATGCACTCCACACACGCACAGGCTCTAATGCATTTCATCATTATACAGGTACACATACACCCCAGTGTACGCAGACACACGTGCTGACTTCCAAGCATGCATCCTGTACAGGCACACCTAAATCCCAGTGTGATCATGCAGACACACATGCTATCGTCCATGTATTGTCCCCTTCATCAGGCACACCTACATCCCAGTGCACTTACACAGACACATGCACTGAAGTGCATCTATAACGCCACTCCCAGGTGCACATACATCCAAGTGTGCAAACTCAGACATACCTATATTGTCAGGCAATGCAGTCGTCTTAATTCAAGCCAAAAGAGAGCAAAGCACGCAGTAGAACTTTAAACTAGTGTGCAAGTATGCCCAACTCCTATTACACAGATAACAAGGCCTGGTCATACTACTGATTACTTACTTATTACTAAATGGTATGCTGCTATCACTGTGTTCATGCTACTTAGCTCTGGCAAGGGCAGCAGCCTTTCATCCATATGAGGGTAGCTCATTGTGCCCCCACCTCACTCCTGGTCTTAGCAGGGCCGTAGTCCATGACACAGGCTTAAGTCATGGTGCAAAGCATGATCCGTGTTCGCCCATGTCTAAAAATTGTTACCAAGGATGCAGATATCACTGCAGCAAGAGCAGTCAGGGCAGGGGTTCACGCATATTACCATGTGAGCGACCTTTCCATCCCAACTTTTATCAATTACATTTTTTATCATTTCAAAAGGAGACTGATACACTTAGAAATATATGCCAATTTACTTACTGATAATCAAAGCAATATGTAGTTACCAATGAATCCCTGCTAAGATTAAATAGTATTTTTTTAGATCTACTGATCCAAGTTAATTATCAGGAATTCAAAACTACTACCTATCGAAAATCCACTGCATCAAATGTAGTTTTACATGCAAGTTCCTGTCATTCACCCCCATTAATTAAAATCATACTATATGGGCCATACTGTAACACCGATGAATTGTTTGATGAAGAAGCTGATAAAATAAATTTGAGATTAGCAGAGTGAGGCTATTCACGAGGCTCTGTATCCGATGTACTTATAAAGGGCATCAGCCATTAGAAGAATTCCATTTGACAATTCGAGGAGAAAAGATAAGAAATCTGCTAAACAAAATAATTCGAGATTGAGTGTTCATTATTGTACCCCTCACTGGTAGGTTATGAAAATTCTAGTGAAACAGTGCCACCTTTTAAGGCAAGATCGCTACTTAGAGGTGTTTGCAACACCTATATTCACCTTTGGGAAATTTCCCAACCTCGGGGATATGTCACAGAGATCGTATAACTCACCTGGTAAAATTGTTAGGACGGAATATCAGTGGCCACCACCATAGGTATTACGCTTCAAACAGACTGAGAGTCTCAGCCCCTCCCTGCCTTCCTGCTGAAACTAAAGGACAAAGATTGTGTATTGACTAGTCTGGGAGGTATATTCAAAATTTCAGGAACTGATTAAAACTGTTCTCAGAGGTAGAATATTGAATACATATTATGGTCTGCATTACTCAGATAAATACTAGGTAGAAACCCACGTAGAAATGCCAGAGTTCTCTCAGACAAGTGGCAGGAATCCTCCAACACGGTGAGAGGGAATGATTTGAGTGCTAGAGCCAGTATCTCTCATTGGTGGCTGAACTTGAACAAGTAGCATGCTAGAAGGACTCTAGATCAGTGGTTCTTAACTTGTGGTATGGGGGTCCTTGGGGGTCCATGAGGCCTCTTAAGGCCGTCCGCAGATATATTACACAATTAAATAATATTAACATTGATACCTTTAAAGGAATATAGTATTTACAAATAAAGCGGCAGAATTTCATTGTGAATTATCTAAATATTCCAATTTTGGGGCATTTGTTTGGTGTGTACATGTTTTTGGATTTTTGTGTCTAGTTTTGAGGTTTAAATCATAGAAATTGCTTAGGCTGTGCATCCTCTGCTTCCAATAATGACTAAGTGGTGTCCCTGTATTCCAGTAATGATTCAGTAGGGGTCCACAACAGTCAAAAGGTTAGGAACCTCTGCTGCAGACTTCCTGGAGAGATGGAGGAATCGCCGGATGCAGTAAGAGGATAGCTGCTTTGTAGCCCCCAAAGGAGAAACCTGCCTTATGGAATATTCAGCACAGCTGCCTGGTGATTAAGGAGCTGTGCACATGACTTGGGTCCTAGACCTGCTGGAGAAGCTGATTCTGCCTTGAGGGAAGAGGCCAAACCTGCTATGGAAACGAGTGCTGGCAAATTGATTCACAGGAGGACACTCTCTTGACATCTGGAGCCCAGAGGTGCAGATAGGACAAAGAAGAAAGCAATTCTGGGGAGGGGTGGGGCTGAAGGCCCTTGAAAAGTGGTACTAGTGGATGGAGCTGGGAGCAGCACAGAGGCCATAAGCTGTAAAAGGAGAAAGTTCTCACCATACTTTTTCCAGGCGGTCGATTTAAGACCCCTGTGGCAGCAGTCGCCTGTTTTCAAATTCGGGTTTGAAGGCATAGATAGCGTGAGACACTTTCGGCCAGATTCATGAAACGAAAATCGGCTCGCAAAGGGCCAGATTCTGAGAATCTGGCCCTTTGCGAGCGCAATTTTTGCATTTGGGATTCATCATCCCAAATGCAAAAATCGCTATTAAAGAATTCGCACATTTGCGAGGAATTGCATTTAAGGAATCTCTATTTGAGATTCCTTAAATGCAATTCATTAAGCATTTAAAAATTGCGAAATGTCAATTTTGGGCCGCTATTTACTGCAAGGTCAAACCTCGTGGTAAATAGCGAAAACTTAGAAAAATGCATTTAAATGCATTTTTCTAAGTTGCATGTCACACGCACACATGTCCTTTGGACATGTGTGTGCGCAACACCAATGTAGATTACATTTCAGGGGTGCTACAGGGTGTCCTTTGGACACCCCTGCACCCTTGAAATCGCAATTTCAAAATGCGAATCGCCGCACATTGATATGTCTTCCCATTCATTCCTATGGGCCTTCAGGCCCATAGGAATGAATGGGGAGTTATTCCTTATTTGCGATTAGCAATTAGCTAATCGCAAATAAGGAAGCTGTAGGAATCGCAAATTAAATTGCGATTTGTACATGAATCCCGTTTTGCGAGTCTGTAATAGCGATTCCTTAATAATCGCTATTACTGACTCGCAAAACGGGCCTTTGATGAATCTAGCTTAGCCTGACTTTTGTCCTCTCTTTTTTAAGCGAAGCAAATGTGACAAGAATAATGCAGAATTTAAAGGCATCTTTATTTATTGCTTGGACTTTTGCGATCCGCCAAACATCGGGTTATGATCCAGGGAATTGCTTGTGACGCATACACAGTTTTTGAAGATCTGGCAATGAGAACATATTTGGTACCATATGTTTTATACCTGCCACTAGATGGCACTGCAGTAGCACAGAGGATTGTTTCAGGGTAATCGGTTGTGGTTGTTCTGCCACTTTGCTGAAGCTACTTTAATAAACACGACGAAATAAAGAATGCAAATATTTACTTGTGAACTTTATACAGAAAAGCACATTATGTGAGGATTACTAAAAGATGATCGGCTACACTGAACAACAAATATTTACCTTGTCAAAGCCATTGGCGTAACCAGTGCTTTAAATGGGAAGGCATTGACTAGTAAGGACTACCGACACCTCTTTAATTTAAAAGTAAGAGTACCTGCACTTCTCAGCACCACTACAATAAATTTAATAGGGGAGTACTGACACTTTTCAGAAGCAAACATACTCTGGATAGTCAGTAGCCGGGACCTCTATATTTCCATTCAAAGCATTGGTTGTAACAAAACCTCTTTGGGTCTCCATGCAAGGGACACTGATCGCCCTTCTCACCCGACATATAGTTAACCCTTTCCTACACCAACATCTAAACAGATAATGACTTAGACTTTCTTTATGAGTGGCCTTTAAATACACATTTGAGTGCATACCGGAATTTGTGCTCAAATTGGTAATACAGTAATTTTGTGTGTATTATTATCTCATGCATAATTACCCTCTATTTTTTATGAGGAGGAATTCACTAGATCAGAAATGGAATATTTAGCTCTCGAAAAATGTCCTGGGGTTTGGGAATGGCATGCCGAAATAGGGGCAGAAGGACCCATTTCCAACGTTATTCCCCAAACTCCAAAAGAGACTCCAACACATACAGAACGCCTCTGCATGCCTCATCCTCGACATACCCGGCCACACCCACATCACTGCCCACCTGAAAGTCCTGCACTGGCTCCCAGGCAACAAGAGGATCACCTTCAACCTCCTCACCCGCGCCCACAAAGCACTCCACAACGCTGGACCAGCATACCTCAACAAACATCTCGCCTTCTACACCCCGAACCGCCAGCTTTGTTCCGCCGACTTCGCTCTCGCCACCCTCGCTCTCGCCACCATCCTACGCATCCTCAGGACCTTCACCAGTGGCAGATCTTTCTCCTACCTCGCCACCAAGACATGGAACACCCTCCCCACACAGCTGCGACAGACCTGCTGACATGCTGACCTTCAGGAGACTTCTCAAGACTGGCTGTTCGATCAGTAGCTGCACCCTCCCCCCCACCCAGCGCCTTGAGACCCTCAAAGGTGAGTAGTGCGTGCTACAAATGAATGAGTGATTGATTCCAAAGGGATAGCTTACAATACTGTAGAAATTCTGCATTCACAAAAACAAATATACCCATGGTGTTGGTGGTTATGAGTGCAAAATTATTGATCCCAATATTTGCAATGTGAGTCTCAGTGTTCTTTGAGGTGTATAATAACTATTTTATTAACCTGGGATATCAGACTGTAGAGTACACAGATGTGTTGATCCACTTAACTATCTTACCAGAAAGAATGACTTGCTGCCACAAGATAATAAAAGACTTTGAGACAGTTTTGCAGAAGGCAAGGAGTTTTTGTGCCACAAATAGCACTGATATACCAGTGCGCGCTGTAAGTGACAAAAGAAGTAGTTTGCAAGAGTTTGTAATTTGGGAGACACTGGTACTAAGATGTTAGTGTATACCTCAATTCAGGGTACAGATGCATTCTGGGAGATTGTGTACGTTTCGATGATAGTGCATGATGCAAGTTATAATAGAGATGTGCTGGAGGAGCTTTGTTAGTCTCTGGAAATCACAATATTGTGGATGATGAGGGACTGGAAATCTCAGAAGAAGGCATTGCAAGAGGTTTGCTCGCTAGGCAATACGAGCTAGAAATGCAGCGAGGCCAGCGCTAAATAACGCCGTACCCATGACAGAATGTGAGCTATACATATTCCAGTAACACAATTTTGCACTCAGGAATGAGGCGCTTCATGAAAGGTCTTGTGATTTTTGATTTTGTTGCGAGAACCCTTTGGGTGTGTCAGCACTGGCATAGCTGTGATGACAAAAACACCTTGTGGGAGCTCTGTGCTTTCTCTCAGTACTGGATAGCACTGCAGGGAGCAGCTCAAGATGGGGGTGCATTGTGAATGTTTTAGCTTAGGGACAGCAGAGCAGAGTGTGGTTCGGGATAGAGGTGCATTGCAAGAGCTCTGCAGATGTTTCATTATTTGGACAGTGGTTCCTGATGCAGCTTGGAACAGAGATGCGTTGTGAGAGATAGAGAGGTGTCTGATCACTGGGACAGCAGGGAGCAGATCAACACAGAGATGTGAAATGTGGTCTGTGGACAGAGGAGGTCTGTGGATAAGGGTTGATCAGCTCCATGCCCATACATGGTCTGTGGAGAGTGGTAGCTGCAAACATAGAGTGGTCTGTGGACATTGGTAGCTCTACACATAGAGGGCTGCTGGTGGATGGATGTATGATGATGCATCGAAGGCCATTTCAACACGGTCTGTTGGATCACGGTTTTCACAATGTAAGTCGTTACATCGACTTGCGCTGGAAGGGCGCTGAACTAGTGTGAATTACTATTCCAACTCCAGTTTACATACAGTAAGGAAGGTGTTGGAAACAGTAATTTACACTATTCCTTAGTCAACGACGCCCTCCAGTGCAAGTCAATGTAACGACTTGCGTAGTGAAAACCACGATGTAATAGTACCACGTTGAAATGGATGCGTGGTAAACGATGTCTCCCCTCTGCTGTCTGCACAGAGGTGGTTTGCTGCCAGGGGTAGATCTGCTCCACACCAAAGCATGGTCTGTGAACAGTGCTTTCTTCATGCAGATGGAGAAAGTCTGTGTACAAGGACAGGCCATCTTAACAATCACACGCAATCTGTGGACTACACTAGTTCAACACAAAAGGCCGTGTGGAGCATTTGCTAGCTCTCACTTGGAGGGTGGTTGTCTGTGGATACTGTCTACTTTGCTTCAGACATCGAGGTGTTATTTGGACGTGGCCAAACCAGGTTGAGGCCCTGGAGTGGGCTGTGGACAATCAGGTCCCTACACATATGGAGGTTCTGTTGACAGGGTTAGTTCAGCTCTATACCCTGTGGGCTGTGGATGGCGATATCTCCACACACATGGGGGAGGTCTGTGAATGGGGGTAGATCATCTCCACACCCAGAGGTGGTCTGTGGATTATATTAGTCCCACATATAACCATAGAGGTCTTTAGACTGTGGAGCTCCACACGCAGTGGCTGCACTTCATTGTTAGAGTTGCATTCTGAACGGGGTAGATCAGCTCCCACAAATAGGTGGTCAGTGGATAATGGTAGTACCAAAACCTTTTTATCACCTCTCCTACACATACACCCACACAAACACACACACACACACACACACACACACACACACACACACACGCACACCCACACACACACACACACACACACACACCTCTACATCTCAACTTCAAACTTCCACTGTGGAACAACCTGGATTCCGGAGACGCACTGCCCTCACTACCACCCTGATCCCAAATTCCTTGTTCCCCTTGACCCCTAACATTGTACGACAACCCTACAACTCTAATGGTACCCCTGCCAGCCAGTGGTTTCCGGTGCTCAGTATCGGAACCTAATTGTCTGCAAGTCAAGTCAAGTCAAGTCAAGAGATTTATATAGCGCGCTACATACCCAGAGGGTCTCAAGGCGCTTGAAGAAGGGTGGGGAATTACTTGTCGAATATCCACGTTTTAAGTTGCTTTCTGAATGCTAGGTGGTTCTGAGTAAGGCGAAGGTGAGTGGGAAGTGAGTTCCAGGTTTTAGCTGCCAGGTAGGAGAAGGATCTACCTCCCATGGTGGTTTTGTTGATGCGAGGTACAGTGGCAAGGGCTTGGTTGGAGGATCGTAGCTGGCGGGAGGGGGTGTAGAAGGACAGTCGTGTGTTGAGGCATTCGGGTCCAATTTCGTAAAGTGCTTTGTGTGCGTGGGTTAGGAGGCGGAAAGTAATCCTCTTATTGATGGGGAGCCAGTGGAGGTTTTTCAGGTGACCAGAGATGTGTTCTTTACGCGGGATGTCTAATATGAGCCTGGCTGAAGCGTTCTGGATGCGTTGGAGTTTTTTCTGGAGTTTTGCGGTGGTACCGGCGTATAGGGTGTTTCCGTAGTCCAGGCGGCTCGTGACCAGTGCGTGGGTGACCGTTTTTCTAGTTTCGGTGGGGATCCAGCGAAATGTTTTTTTGAGCATGCGAAGAATGTTGAAGCAAGATGAAGAAACGGCGTTGACTTGTCTGTTCATCGAGAGTGAGGAATCCAGGATGACGCCCAGGTTCCGTGCGTGGTCCGTCGGGATGGGTGCTTTTCCAAGGGCCTCTAGCCACCAAGAGTCATCCCAGGCGGAGGGGGAGGTGCCTAGGATGAGGACTTCTGTTTTGTCTGAGTTCAGTTTCAGACGGCTGTGCTTCATCCATTCGGCTACTTCTTTCATTCCTTCATGCAGGTTGGTTTTGGCAGTGTTAGGGTCTCTGGTGAGTGATAGGATCAGTTGAGTGTCATCGGCGTAGGAGATGATGTTGAGGTTGTGTTGGCGTGCGATGACCGCGAGGGGGCTCATGTTTACGTTGAAGAGGGTGGGGCTGAGTGAAGATCCTTGTGGTACGCCGCAGATGACTTCAGTGGCCTCTGACTAGAATGGTGGAAGGCGGACTCTCTGGGTTCTTCCGGTGAGGAACGAGGTGATCCATTCCAGTGCTTTTCCTTGGATTCCGACGTTTCTGAGGCGCTGTAAAAGGGTGCTATGACAGACTGTGTCGAAGGCTGCGGAGAGGTCGAGGAGGATGAGGGCGACTGTGTCTCCATTGTCCAGTAGAGTTCGAATGTCGTCTGTTGCTGCGATGAGGGCGGTTTCAGTGCTGTGTTTGGCTCGGAAGCCGGACTGTGAGGAGTCGAGGGATTTATTGGTTTCGAGGAAGGCGGCGAGCTGGTTGTTGACCGCTTTCTCGATGACTTTGGCCGGGAATGGAAGGAGCGAGATAGGGCGGTAGTTTTTGAGTTCGGTGGGGTCAGCTGTGGGTTTCTTCAGGAGGGCGCTGAGTTCGGCATGTTTCCAACTTTCCGGGAAGGTTGCGGAGTTGAGGGAGCAGTTGATGACGTCTCGGAGGTGCGGTGCTATAATGGAGTCTGCTTTGTTAAAGATGTGGTGAGGGCATGGGTCTGTGGGGGATCCTGAGTGGATAGAGTTCATCAGACGGATGGTGTCCTCAGTGGAGATTGGGTTCCAGTCATTGAGGATGTTCAAGGGGGGTGGGGGTCCTGCAGAGGGTTGGGTGGGTTGGTCTTCGGGTCGGTTGTCGAAGCTGTTGTGGATGACTGCAATTTTGTTGTGGAAGAATGAGGCTAGGGAGTCGCAGAGGGCTTGAGAGGGGGTGATGTCGTTGGAGTTGGCTGAGGGGTTGGTAAATTCCTTGACGATGTTGAATAATTCCTTGCTGTTGTGGGCGTTGCTATCTAGTCGGTCCTTGAAAGCGGCTTTCTTGGCATTCCGGATCAGTTGGTGGTGTATGCGGGTGGCGTTTTTGAAGGCTTCCTTGGTGCTGGTGTTTGGGTCTTTTTTCCAGGCCTTCTCAAGGGAGCGACAGAGTTTCTTGGATTTCTTAAGATCATCGTTGAACCAGGAGGCCTTCTTGCTGCCTAGTTTGATTTGTCGTTTTTTCAGTGGTGCTAGGATGTCGGCGCTGTTGGATAACCATTGGGTGAGGTTAGTGGCTGCTTGGTCGGGGTTTGAGGAGTGGGCGGGGGGGTTTTGAAGAAGCGATGAGGAGATCTGGTCGATGGTGATTTTGTTCCAGTTTCTTCGCAGAGTGGGTTGGGGGTGGTTGTTGGATGTGGACTTGTTGTAGGTAAAGTGAACGCAGCTGTGGTCAGTCCAAAGGAGAGCTGTGGTGTGGCTGAAGGAGACATGTTTGCTGGAGGTGAAGATAGGGTCGAGTGTGTGACCTGCGATGTGGGTGGGGGTAGTGACAAGTTGTTTAAGTCCGAGGTTGGCGAGGTTGTCCAAAAGGGTGGTGGTGTTGCGGTCGTTGTTCTTTTCAAGGTGAAAGTTGAGGTCTCCCAAAAGGATGTAATCCTCGGAGGGGAGCGCGTGTGGAGTGATGAAGTCCGTGATGTCTTCACTAAATTGTGCGCGGGGTCCTGGTGGCCTGTAGAGGAGGGTGCCTCTGAGTGTGGTCTTGGGGTCAATGTGGATCTGGAAGTGAAGGTGTTCAGTGTTGGCGAGATTGACGTCTGAGCTGGTTGAGATGCGGATGGATTTCTTATGGACGATAGCGATGCCTCCTCCTGTTTGGCCGGTACGGTCCTTGCGAATGATCTTATAGCCTTCCGGGATGGCAATGGTGATGTCTGAGGCTGATGTGGCGTTCATCCATGTTTCTGTTAGGAAGGCGACGTCCGGAGAGATGGTGTCTAGTAGATTCCAGAGGTCGATGGCGTGCCTGTGGACCGAGCGGGTGTTGAGCAGGATGCATTGTAGGTGGTTGGGGTCGGATATCTGTTGTGTGTTTGTAGATGAGGAGTTGTTCTTGGTGCCGTCAAACTTGCAGGAGTTGCAAGAGAAGGGTCCATGGGTGTGTCCAGGAGCGGCTTGGACGCAGTTGGGGGGACGGCCGGGGTTTAGGGCTAGGAGGGTGGTGGCATCGTATGTAATGCGGGAGGGGAGGGAGGTACGGGGGCCAGGGGGTCTGGCGCTGGGCGCGGTCCAGGCGCGGACGGGCGTAGACGGGCTTACCTTTGGCGCACCTTCGGCGCAAATGGGGCGCGAACGCTGCGCGTGGACGCTGCGCGTTAGGTCATTGGTCATAAATGGATGGTGGAGGGGGCGGAGCGTGGGAGGGGCAGCAGCTGGGAGGCGGTGGCGGGAGGAGGGGCGGACCAGGGGAAAACAACAACACAAAATGGAGGGTCAAAGGCGAGCACAGACAGGGGCAGCAAATGCACAGCGTGTTTAGGAAAAAGAGCCTTAAACGCACAAACCAGCCTTAGTGTAGCGAAAATCAAAGTTACTGCCTCAGCGACGTCGCGCTACTATTTAAATAAAGAGATGGTGTCTAGTAGATTCCAGAGGTCGATGGCGTGCCTGTGGACCGAGCGGGTGTTGAGCAGGATGCATTGTAGGTGGTTGGGGTCGGATATCTGTTGTGTGTTCGTAGATGAGGAGTTGTTCTTGGTGCCGTCAAACTTGCAGGAGTTGCAAGAGAAGGGTCCATGGGTGTGTCCAGGAGCGGCTTGGACGCAGTTGGGGGAACGGCCGGGGTTAAGGGCTAGGAGGGTGGTGGCATCGTAAGTAATGCGGGAGGGGTGGGCATTACGAGGACCAGGGGGTCTGGCGCTGGGCGCGGTCCAGGCGCGGACGGGCGAAGACGGGCTTACCTTTGGCGCACCTTCGGCGCGAATGGGGCGCGACCGCTGCGCGTGAACGCTGCGCGCGGGTGTGACTGTCATAAGTGGATAGTGGGGGGGGCGGAGCGAGGGAGGGGCGGCTGGGAGGCGGGAGGCGGGCTGGATGTGCTGCTTCAGGCACAACAAACAAAATGGTGGGGAAAAACGAAACTGAGCCTGGGCGAGGTTGGGGCACAGGGAGGAGGGACGCTGAGGGCAATGGTACCGGCACAAACAGAAAATAATTCTACAATCCCCAAGCAAACAGCAATACAACCTGCGCGCTAGCTGCAAATGCAGAACCAGGATTACAGATGACACGAAGTGCACGCTAGCAGAATGTTATTTAGAGATCCAAAAGTGCACGTTTTCAAGGCGCCAGCAATGGCAAGCAAAACAAAGCGGCAAAAGCAGGCAGGCAAATAGCGCTACGATACCGATTTTCAGCTCAGCAAAGCGCTATGGTAGTCAGGCAGGGGCAATTGGAGCGACCGCTTCCTGCGGAGTAGGAGACTTGTCCGCAGACTTGTCGACCCTGCACTTATGACAGCTGCCACATAGTATAATTTAGAGATTAGCAGAACAACACTTGTTTGTTAATTCAGTATGCATTAAAATTGAAATGATTAAGATCATTTCATATGCTGACGACACTCAGCTAGTGGTCTCACTGGCACAGGAAGTTAACCAGACCTCAAAAGGAGGGCTGAGGAAATGCCTAGAGGAAGTCAAGGACTGGATGTCCTCCTCCTCATTAAAAATGAATGGAGACAAGACAGAGCTTATGCTCCTGGGCCCTGCCAACCCTAACTCCCTCAGCACTCTATGGCCACCCTGCCTGGGCACCCCTCCGGCCCCAAAGGACAGCATCAAGAGCCTTGGGGTGTGGCTAGACAGATCTCTGTCCTTCGGCACCCAATCCACCAAACTGGCAGCCACCTGCTTCGGCCTCCTCAGAGTGCTAAGGAAGGTACTCCATCTTCTACCGATGGAGGCAAAACAAGTAGCCATTCAGGGCCTTATCCAGTCACGACTGGATTATAACAACGCCCTCTACCTCGCCGCCCCTGAGTACACGATACGGAGATTACAGACGGTGCAGAACTGTGCCGCGCGCATTTTGCTTCAGATCCCTCGACGTCAATCAGTCAAAAATGGACTGAAAAAACTGCATTGGCTACCCATTCCCCAAAGAATACAATTCAAAGCCTTATGCATTGCGCACCAGGCGTTCTGGAAAACGGGTCCTCTCATCACTCGCAACCTAGTGTCACACTACCTCCCCACTAGGAATTTGCGATCCAACCAGACCTTCACGGCCACAATTCCCAAAATAAAAAAGTCCAGAACTGGCGGTAGGACTTTCACTTACAACGCTTCCAAGCTATGGAACACCCTACCCCTCCACCTAAGGAAAAATTCCAATCTCACTTCATTCAGGAAACAGCTAAAAACATTCCTCTTCACTACTGCCCAATAACACCGGGCCACCTCCCCTTGTTCTGTTGGTTTCTTAGCGCTTGGACGCCCCCGGGCAGCAATCGCGCTCTACAAATCGACATACAAATACAAATACATACAAATACAAATTAAAAACAACTATTACCTGCTGTCGAAGCTATTTTCATAGCTTTGAGGGCCTGGAATAGGCTGAGTTGCCACGCTTGTAGCAGTGCGCTGGTTAATAGTTGTGTAGGTACTGTCATTGGTAACACTGGCAGTGGCAATGGACGGTGCACGCTGCAGAGGCCTCCTGACTAGAGCCCTGGCACTTATTCTTTTACAAACTCAGCAATGGCGCCCCCTCTAACATCCACCGCTAGGGGGTGTGTGTCCCTCACCCTACCCTTTTACAAATCACCGCTCCCAGGGTCTATTGCAACTTTCTTCCATCTTACTAACTATTCTACCCAGCAGTGATAACTCTTCCCTCCTCTGTATATCTTCCCAAGCTTTTGTGTCCTTATACTCCATAATATTACCATTCTTGCATGGTGCTCTGTTGCTTTGAGCTAGGGTTGCACTATACAAATCTCACAATTCTTAATTATGTATTTTGAAATTGCAGATGTCATGTCTAAACTCATCCTGCTTTTAATTTTCCAGAAATATTCACTATCAAATACAAGCTTTTCATTTTGGATAAACAAAATAAATAGTAGAAATAGTAATAGTATTAATGATTTAAACATTAATAAGTCATCCGTAAGTAGGCCTTGCTGCACATAAGTTAGGGGCTATGGTATTTAAAAGTAGAACATGTGAAGGTTTCATGTTAAACATCCTTACAATGACAAGGCCCTAAATGCTATTTTCACTGTAGCAGGGTTAGCTGCTGAATAGGAAAACACTGGGATACAATATTACATTTAGTAATGTCATATTGGCTAGGAAGCAGCTGCAAAGTTCCTTTTTGGACGTTTTAAAAATATTTATTACAAGCTAAATATTCACTCTATGCAGCAACTTTCAGGTTTGTATAAATGGGCAGCCCTCATGTCTCATGTCCAGAAGTGGAATTAACAGATGTCCAGATTCAAAGTTGTTCAACAAGCTGGAAGGGAGGACCAGCTTATTTGTCCAATATTGGGTTTTAAGATCACTTAACTCTGTTAAAAGGAGTTAGTACAGCTCCTAGATAAACAAAACTTCTCAGAAGCATTTCCTGGAAGACCACCTCCTCATGGTGAATTTCAATGATCACAGCCATTACGCAGATGATTAGATACACCTTCTAGGGAACCCTTAGATAATCTTTTTAATCAGCGCTGGAAACCAAGTACAGCAGAGGACTTAAAATTGGGGGATGAGTTTGACTTATGTAGAGAGTAGAAATCCTCGAACTGTAATCCTTGCAAAAATAAGTGTTCACGATTAGCTAAGGGTGATCCTAACAGGTTTCACTGGTGGTATTTGCTATGCATTTACTGCACACACATATGCTGATGATTGCTATCAGTATTGCAAAAAGGCATGCTCATAATGTTTACAAATATCCTAAACGCCCAAAAAATCAGAAACACAAAGGAGCCCCATTTGCCTGAAGTCTAACGACTTGAATTGCACAGAGAGGCCAGTAGGTGGCCTCAGTGCATACAGCTGCTACACCCCAAAAACTATATTTATAGTAACACCCTCGGTGGTGGGGCGTGCCCCCTCCGCCGTGTCTTGATGACGCGACGGGCGCGCCCCACCACCGATTGGTGCCGGCTCCCGCATTGACCCGGAAGCAATCGAATTGCTTCCGGGTCAAAGGGGAGGAGCCAGAGGGGGCGGGCCAGTTGTAACTGGTCTGCCCCTATAGGGTTTAAAAGGCTAGGAGAGCGCAGGAGGCGCCCTCTTGTCCCCGCGCACCCCAAGTTTGCACCGTGCACTCCAAGGGGCAGATTCATCTTTGTTTTTGTATTGCAGGGGCGGGATCGCCGACAGCAGCAATCCTTTACCGCGCACATCCCGAGGCTGGAAGCAGAGCGACCAGCGAGGAGAGCGGGAGCCGGCCGGCAGCACCCAATTTTAAGCTCGCAGAGTTTGAGGCCAATCAGGCCGGCGTTTAGTTTACCTCTCGAAGGAGACTCAAGTGTCTAACAATCGGTAAGAGCGGGCACGCGACGTGGCCCGAGGGGAGCGCAGTGGGTGCAATTTTATTTGGTAGCTCCCTACCAATCCCTAGGTTTCTGCCCCTTGCTCGGGGTCTCGAGATCTGTTTTGTAATGAGTGAGCGCGGCAGGTCCTGGGCTCAATCCCCCAACAACGAAGTTAATTTCAAGTCACGGGTCGGGGAGACAGGGTCCGCTTCGAAGGAGGAGTGTGAGCCGTGAACCGGACGGGCAGAGCTGGGGGGGGGGGGCTGTTGTTTGAACGCAGGATAGGGCATGGTTAGTACATGGATGAGAGACCCATAGAAGGATAAGGTGATCATTTGGGGTCATCGGAGGTTTAAGTGGAATTTGTTGCACTATTATAAGCAAACCTTTGTTGCTGATATTTAGTGGATATTTAGTGGATACAGCGTTAAGTGGAACTTTTTCGATATTATATGCAAACCATAGTGGCTGCTTCTTATCTGATAGAGAATCACACAGCTAGACAGGCCAGAGAGGCTAATGGTAACAACACAGTGCTAGGGCATGTGTTAATAGGAACAGCCTGAGTGCAAGTTGATGTGGGATAACGCTGGTTGTCGGTGGCACTGTTTTTATTTAGCACAGTCTTTTGATGAAAAGGGAGGGTGCTGGATGGAACTGTCTAAAAGAACCTGGTAACTAGCACAAGTCTTGCATGGATAATGTGTTTTAGGCTGACGTTGTGGCACTGATTCTCATGAAAAAGATGCTTGGTTACAGCTGTCAGATTGAGAGTTCTTTTAGATGTGACAGTCTTATATGCTAATTATCTTTTCATCGTAGGACTTCATTGGGAGACACTGCGGGCGGAGCTAACGGAGAGTGGCACGGTGGACAACGCTATCTGGGGACACAGGCAGGCCTGCATTTCACTGCTTCTGTCAGGGCACCGGGATTGAGTGCACTCGCCCAACACCCAGGCTAGCTGGTGTGTTGCGGTCACAGTTGCGTGGTGCTTACGGCCAGCCTATGTGCCTCCAATTTGATACCGGTAAAAGCCAGGCAGGCCCTGGTGGGTACAGGAACACATTGTGCTCATAGGTTGGCATAAGTGTAGGTGGTTTACCTGTTGCAAGGCAAAAGAAGATGGCTAGCGGACGAGGCGCTAAGCGTTCCCGCAGGGAGAATATACTGCAGGGCATGATGCGCAAGATGACAGCAATGGACAGGAGATTGGGGAAAGTAGACCAGTTAGGTAAGAACGTGGCAGAGCTCAGACAGAGGTTTGATGATCAGGTGGGCCATCTGTGAGACCCAAGCGGATAATAGTGCCCCACAGCCCATGGGGGAATTGGATGCTTTGCCCAAGCGGGTCAGGGCCAAAAGGGTAGCGGTCGGGTCCCCAAGCCACAAGGAGAAGGGGGGTTGCCTGGGGTGGTCCCTAAGAGAGGGTTTACACTGCTGGTGGCTCCTATACCTACTCCCTTAATCCCGACAAGTTTACCGGTGACACCGGCGCCGGCCACACCGGCGCCAGCACCAAACATAGTGCCCCAAGTGGTCCCAGCGGTAGTACCAGTGGCACGTGTTGAACCCGGCACCTATCCCAGTACCGGCCACAGGATCCTCCATCCCAGTTCCAGTACCTCCAGTGGTTGGTCAGGTACCCCCAGAGCTGGCAGCGTAGCTAGCGGCTGTACTCCCCTGGCTAGGGATTAGTGGAATGTTACCTTCCTCGGTGGGCGCCAAGGAGGCGGGAGAGGATCCCACCGCGGAAGCCCAAAGAATGGTAGCAAGGATCATGATTGCTCGGGGTGCTGGGGGGGGCAAGCTCACCTATTTCCCCTCAAGCAACATATTCGGGCAGCAACACTGAAGAAGACAAGATTGTTGAACCAACGCGAGTCGCTGAAAGTGGTAAGGAGGTGGCATTGCCAGTACTAGGGGAAGGTAAAATACCCTCCAGGAGGGAAAATCTGGCCCAACATGTCACACAAGAAGTGAAGGATTTGATCTGGGTGGGCAAATATGTCAATATCTTTTCTTTGCTAGTGGATAATAGGGAAATGGAGTATGCTAGGAAACAGAAAGACTGGATGTTGCCTAGCGAAAGGCGGGGAGAAATGGCACGATTCAGGGTGGAGGAGACATTGATCAATTGGATCAGGGCCTTTTCAGTGTTCATGGCAATTACAGCGGAGCGTTCCCCTAATTTACAGGCAGAAATGGCATGTTACCAGAGTAGGATCACAACTTTGAGTGATAATTATGGAGGGGACGGGTGGAAGGAGTATGCCATGAGTTTCAGGAAGGCTAAAGAGTTTTACCCCTCACTGTCATGGGATCGTGTGGATTCTATTTCTTGGTATGGCCAGTTTACAGCAGGGCAACCAGGGAACGCTAGGCCAAGTTGGAACAAAAATCACCCGTCAAACACCAGCAGCCCTTTCAGCCTGCACGGGGGGTGGCACGGCCACTAAGTCAGGGAGCAGTGGTGGGCGGAAAGGGGTGTGTTAGGATTTTAACAAGCGTTCATGCACCAGGGCACAAGGAACTTGTAAGTTCAGGCACACATGCTCCATTTGTAACCACCCTTCCCCCCCTGAAACAGCCTGCCACTATAAAGGTAACACCTCTGGAAACAGGGGAAGAAAGAAATAGGATTAGGGGGGGCGGGTAGCTTCTGGCTATGACTCCTTGGCTGAACAGGTACCTAGACCATGCCTCTGCGAGGATGTTGCAAGAAGGTTTTTTGCAGGGCTTTAGGATCCCAGCTGTGGGATATACCAGAACACAAGAATGCAGGAATCAGCTGTCAGTTAGGCAAAACCCAGGGGTGGTAGAGACAAACATTTCTAAAGAGCTGCGCCTGGGCAGGATAGCGGGTCCTTTCAATAACATCCCTGTGCCTAATTTTGTTTGCTCGACCCTTGGCGTAGTGCCAAAGAAGGAGGAGGGTGAGTACAGGCTCATTCATAATCTGTCAGCACCTAGAGGCGCATCATTAAATGACGCAATAAATGAAGATATTTGTAGCGGTAAATATGCGACTTTTGACCAGGCAGTGGTTATGTTGAGGACTCTCGGTCCGGGGGCCTTGCAAGCCAAGTCAGACATCGAATCTGCTTTTCGGCTACTGCCGGTTCATCCATTAGATCAGCATCTGCAAGGCTTCTTTTTTCAAGGTAAATTCTATATGGATATGTGTATGCCCATGGGTTGTTCTGTTTCATGTGCCTATTTTGAGAAATTTAGTTCCTTTCTGGAATGGGTTTTTAGGCAAACGACAGGACACCATCATGTCATGCATTACCTGGATGACTTTCACTTTCTTGGGTCGGCGGGCTCACGGGAGTGTGCGTGGGCATTGCAGGAATTTTGCGTGCTCATGCGGGCTTTTGGGGTCCCGCTGGCACCTGGAAAGACAGTGGGTCCAGCAACCACATTGGAATTTTTAGGTATAGAATTGGATTCAGTGGAGGGTTGTTTCAGGTTACCGAAAGACAAAATCACGAAGTTCAGAACAGCTCTCCAGCAATGTCTGGCCAAAAACAAAGTGACGCTATAGCAGTTACAGCAGACTGTGGGCCAATTGAATTTTGCACTAAGAGTTATACCCATGGTGCGCCCTTTTCCCGCTCAATCTCACAGGCCATGACGGGCCTGCATGAGAAACACCATCACACTAGATTGCCAGCCGAGGTCTGACAGGACATGTGTATTTGGATCGCATTTCTGGAGGGCTTCAACGGCAGAGTAGTGTGGTGCGGTCCCCCCACCATGTCTGCAGAGTTAGGTCTATGAACTGATGCTGCGGGCAGTGTGGGGTTTGGCGCCATACTTGGAAACAAGTGGGTGGCCCAACGGTGGCCCGTTTGGTGGGAGGAGAGCGGCCTGACAGCTAACATCGGTTTCTTGGAGCTAATTCCAATCTGGGTTGCATTAACAGTTTGTCCTGATCAGTTGTGTAATCAATCTGTAATCTTTTGGTCAAATAACTTGACGGTAGTCGAATGTAGCAACCAGCAATCGGCACGGTGTAAGTTTATACTCCACCTACTGATGGAAATTGTTCTGGTTTGCATGAAGCTCAATGTACAGTTTAGGGCCAAACATGTCCCTGGGGTGTTTAATAACGCAGCTGATGCACTCTCTCGCTTTAAGATGCAGGTATTCAGGGAACATCTACCATCAGCAGAGGCGACGCCTGCACACTTCCCAGCAACACTCTTGCAAATCGGTGCCCCCAGCTACAGAACCTCATGGCAGCTAGCTTAGCGCCCAGGACCAGAGCAGCTTACGAAGAGGCGTTTTTGTCTTATTGCTCCTTTTTGGGACGGGACTAGGCAGATAAATGGGATCAGGAGGGAAAGTTCACTCAGTACCTAGAGGTATTACATAAGGAGGGGCGCTCAGCGGCGACAGCTAGCAGACACAGGGTGGCCGTTTCTTTCTTTGCACAGCTCAAGGGGGCCAGAGATCCCACACATAGTTTCATCATGCGAAAGCACTAAAGGGGTGGCGGCGCCTACAAGCAACCACCACAGATTCTAGGCAACCGATAGGTTTGGAACGGCTGGCTTCAGTATTGAATGCCTTGTCTGACACCTGCAGTTCATCAGGGGAGGTACTCTTGTTCAGAGCCTCCTTTACTTTGGCCTTTTATGGGGCATTCCGGGTAGGTGAACTGGTGGCTAGCAGCAAGCAGGATAGGCTAGGGGGTCCTCGGCTGGAACACACAAAGGTATTGGGCAATACCCTGTTGATTACCATACATAAATCAAAAACTGATCAGGAGGCCCAGGGTGATGGACTGGTTCTCCATCGGGCACGGGATAATCCTTGCTGCCCAGTGTTCCACATAGAAGCCTTTATCAGATCAGACAGCGAGCAGGCGAAAAGGAGGGAGCATTGTTAATGCATGCAGACGGTACCCCACTGACCAGGGTCCAATTCCAACGAGTATTGGCAATGACAATGGACAGGGCTGGTTTTCAATCCAAATGATTTTGAGACACATTCCTTCAGGATAGGGGCGGCCACTGAAGCCACTGCTAGAGGGTTGCATGTGAACAGTGTAAAAAGGATTGGGGGATGGTCTTCCAACTGTTACAAGCGTTATGTGTGGCTGCACATGTTGTGAGACGACAAGTACGTACCCTGACGCCTGTCTTTTTTGTCTG